>NC_051437.1:6155084-6160755 GCF_001649575.2 Kryptolebias marmoratus | reverse complement strand
CCCCCCCCCCCCCCCCCCTCGTCGTCAGGAGCTCCTACACATGAGCAGCTTGTCTCACACAAAAGTTTTGTGCAGTTTGAGGAAGTTTGCCATGGATGAAGTCGAGTCTCAGGGAAGGCAGCAGCGAAGGAAATGTTCTTTACTCCTGGAGATAAGCTTGCTACACCTTTTAGCAGTTGGACGGCTGTAATTTTAGTCAGGAATAGCCTGGGTAAATGGATTAGAAGAGGGCAGCAGTTGGTGCTTGACAGCTCCTGGTGGGTGGCATTCAGTGAATGATTAGTGGAAAACCTTCAAAAGTCTGCAGGATCAACAGGAAGAAACTTTGGAACAGAAGGTTCATAGACAAGTAGTCATTGCTTTGTTGGTGGCACATTCCAGTTTCAGAATCAATACTCTTATACCCTGGAGATGCAGTAGATTGTACTGGAAGAAAGCCTTGGAAATATCCTCAAGACAGATCAGACTCAGAGTTCAAAGCAAATTTTAGCGAGTGCAAGCTGGATGAGGTAATGGTGCAGGTGGAGAGATTGAGTGAACATATTGGCAGATGGCAGAGTTTAAAGCTGAGTTCACTGGCAAGTTTATTTTTTGAAGGTATTCAATCTCAAGGGTTCAGAATGTTTTTCTGTTAGGGTGGGGGATGGGGTTTCAGGTTAATCTTATCTGTACAGTTCAGTACAGGACAAGCTCAGATTTAGTGTAATGATTTTAACACTTACTTCATATCCAGTACTGTAAAGCACCACCTCCCTGAAGAAAATGTTCATGTACTGGAAGAAGCATGGTGCATACGAGCTGGAGGCTTTGCCATCTCCCATCAGTCAGATGGCAATGGAGCGCTACTCTTGGTCTTCATCCCTGGATGTCATCAATGATCTGTCTGGTAAGCTAAGTACAAGCTTAATGGATCAGCTAGCCAATTTTGGATTTGTGTGTCAGAAAGTAGTGGAATAGGTGGGTTTAATGAATGTGTAAGTGTGCCAGTGATAAGCATTGAAGGACCCTCATTACTTACTATTCTGTTCACAATTTTTGTCAATTTTCACAATTTTTGCAGCTTTGAAATAAAAAACAAAACTAAATCAAACCAAAACATGCAAATTATATATCAAAATGTGGGACTCATGCAGTGATAGTGTGCTATGACTTTTTGTAGTAGTACATCTACAACAGAAGAATTGCGCCGCTCAAGGTGGCTGCATGTTGGAGTAGCTCTGTTACATTCACTCTGAGATATTGCTTTTGAAAATGTTATTCCTCTTTTTTTCTTGATGTAAATCACTTTTTTTGGATCATTATTTCCTCTGGTATCGGATGCTGTGCAGCAGGAAGGATTTTCCCTGAAACCTTTTTTACTTTTGAACATTTTGTTATGATGCGTAACCATGACAACAAGTGTTAAATGTGAAGAGAACCCTGAAGTCCAGTCATGGCCAGAACCAAGCAGACTGCCCGTAAATTCACCAGAGGTAAAGCTCCCAGGAAGCAGCTTGCCACCAAAGCTGCCAGCAAGAGCACCCTGGCTGGCGGAGTGAAGAAGCCTCACAGGCTCGGTACCGTGGTTGTCAAGGAAATCCACCACTACCAGAAGTCCACTGAGCAGCTCATCCGGAAGCTGCCCTTCTAGCACCTGGTCCGGGAGATCACCAACGACTTCAAGACCAACCTGAGCTTCCAGAGCTCAGCCTTTATGGCTCCGCAGGAGGTCAGCGAGGCTCACCTGGTGGGGCTCTTTGAGGACACCAGGACTGAGGATACATCAGGACAGACCGCTACAAGAGATCCTTCCTGCCCACAGCCATCAGCATCTAAAACAACTCTTTAACGAAACCAAAATTGGCAAAAATTCATTATTACTGCTTGTACTTTCCATCATGAAAGATGCTGCCGTACTACGGTAAAACAGCAACCTATCAATTCATATCCGTAGAATGTGACACTTTACAGGAATAATTTTCACATTAACACATTTTCTGTAAAAATGGCATCTCCTCTTTCTATTGCCATGACTTGAAAGTAACCTTTACATTGATGTACATTTTTATACCAGTCCAACAGTATTCTATTCTTAAAGCACTATTGATTTATCAACAAATGCTTTTAGATTAGATGTTACTTGATGTATTTCAAGATGAAATGGTGTACATTACTTGGAAATTGAAATGTGTACTGTGTAAATTGGAATTGCTTCAATGGGTCTTTTATAAATTGGACACAATGTGAGAGAAGACAACACTAGAGAAGTGTTACTTGACATTTTACACTTGAATTTCCATTGGTCTTTATTGTAAAGCTCTTGGTAGCATGGCATCACAAAGGCCTCCCATAAGGAGAAGATTGTATGAGTGTAGCAACACATGAAATATTTAACATAGAAGAAATGTACAGCTGAAACCAAACAGCTTTCCTATTTCCTTAGTGCCATTTTTGATATGGAACAGGGGCACTTACCTTCTGCTGTTGCATCTGATTTATAGTATGAATGAAAATAAACAGGTAAAGTAGCTGATTAGGAATGTGCTCTATGTTGATGATGCCAACTTGCCCACTGATGCTCTACATACTTTTAGGTCGGTCTCACTGGTGAGGCAGTCCTGTTTGGAATAAAGCAAAATGAGGAATGCCTCAACAGTGAACACTGTGGTTTCGAGCTTCGTTGTTAACTTTTTCCTCCCATTTTTGTCACATGATTTAGAACATTTCCCCACTTAGTTCTAGCCTTTGGTCTATTTAAGACAGTGTACTTAAAATCCTAAAAAAATGTACATGAACTCTAAAAAGAAAATCCATTTTCTGCTATTTTGTTTGGCCTTCTTCCACTTTGTCTCTTTTTGAATTTGCATACAAAATAATCTTTACTTCCTCACCATGGGCCAGTGTTTGTCCAAGTTTTAATCTAACTTTGCAAGCTGCTTACAACACCAGCGCCATCATGCTTATGTAAAGCAGAAACATTTATTAGCTGGGCCTTTTACAAAGTAATTTTCAACTCAGCAATTTTAAAGCCACTTTTTGGGTACCACAACATTTAAAAAAAAAAAAAAAAATTCTCCATGCAGTTTACTTCACTAACCAGAAAAGGTGGAAACTGTCCCAAAGTTAATGGCAAATCTTGAATTATTCTCAGCCATATAACACCAGAACTTAATTCTGTTAAGCTTGAAGTATAGTCCCCATAATGCCCCCAAAAAGACAAGGCTGTCACAAAAAGTTACTGTTATATGATGTTAACTTGACCAATCAAAAGCCCTCAAAAATTCCAAATATGCAGTAATTCCCTCATGACCCTTCTTAAAAATGGTAACAGGTTTTGAAAGTTGGTTAATACTTTCACCTTAGGAGTCATGTAGACTCTCAGGTATGCACACAGAAGCTGGAGAATGGTGCATTTTCAGTGCCTTCAAACAAATGTTCAAAATGAGCAAGTCGTGTGTTTGTATCCCTTTCCATCCTGTAAACTGAAAGCCGTTGACTTCTCCTCCACCCTTTTGGGAGGGTTTACACTTGTTGTTGTGCGGTTTTCAGATTTAGACATGACGACCCCGCGTTCGCTCAGATGTGGTGGAGGAGGGAGAAAGATGGAGGGAGGGAGTAGGAGAGTGTGTGATGCACATGTGTGTTTTCCCCGCTGTGGGGGTGAAAGAGCATTTAGCAGAAGGGCTGTGTTCTGCCCCCACTGCCACCGAACTATTGGTATTAAAGACATCTGCAACCAGCTTTTTTTGATTTTGTTTTGGTTTTTGTCAGCTCACCAGGACTCGTGCACCTGTCGAAGCATGCTTTGAGCGTCAACAAGAAGGATGATACACTCAACTCGACTTTAAAACGTAAAAGTGGATATAAATGTGTTTGTGTATCTCTGTACTGGAAAAGAAATCAGTCTATGATGAAAGTCACTTCTCTTTCATTCCAGGGTCAAATGACAATGATAAAACCAGCACTTTGGTACTTGCTGACATCTGATTTTTTTTTTTTTTTTTTTGCAGTGTTATTTTACGGTAGTTTAGCACAAGGGTAAACAAGTCTTTCACCTCAGCCTGTGGGCCCATTATCACTATACCAGATACATATTTTTAAAAGCAGGTTTTCTACTGCATTTGTGCCTTTTGTCCACACACATTCTGGGTTATTGTCCATTTATTTATTTATTTTTGACAGTAACTCAAAATGTGTGCCCCCCCCCCCCCAGAAAAACCAAAAACCTATCAAACTTGATGCAGTGGCAGCCTGTTTTCCCCTCTAACACTTTGTACCCTCGGAACCAAAACAGCAAAAAAGCCGTTTTACTGTTAGAACAATGCCACCTGAGGCTGAATGTATCTAAATTTCTAAGCAAGTTTGTGACCTTTTTTTGATTTTGTGCTATATGAGAAAGTTTGTTATTAAACTGGGAGTTTTTAGACCCTGAAATAATCTGGTGGATAACTTTGAATAATATTTTTTGGATAAATGGAACAAACCATGAAGTTATAATTACTGAGCTTTAGAGATGTTTATGTTAAGGCTAGTTTTTTGTTTTTTGATTGGCAAAAACAACAACAACAAGAAATAATAATAATCAAAGCTAATCATTCTTGGCATCATTCTTAACAGTTCATTATATTTTTTCCTATAAAAATGAGAGACATAAAAAAACCTCAGGGTTCATGGGGAGATAAAATTTGATGTCATAATTTATTTTTTATTTTTCAATCTGGACGGGAAATTGAAAGATAACGCAATCCATTTCTGAGGCAAGGGTTTAGGGATCATTTACAAATTGCTTCATCAGGCTGTAATATTTAATAATATGAATAGAATTGATTGCTTTCTCACCTAAATCGCATCAAATGTTTATTAATCCGACATTTATATCTCGTTGTAATGTCATTCCAATGGTAAATTTAGACATGTGCCAGTTTGCACAATTTAAAATTAGGTTGTAATATTTTGTTGTTGTTTTTTTCCCCCTGCAGTTGACAGCAGTTGCTGTTTGTAGTTTTACAGGTTTGACGACTTTTTTAAAAGTTCGGCAGTCTTATTTCCAGGTTGACTAACTTCTAAAGTTACTGAACCCAAACAATAATGTATTGCTTTCTCTCAAAGGAAATAAAATATTTGCACAGTTTAATAAACCGAAGTAACAGATTTTTACAACCTCAAATTTGATTTATACCATGACTCCATAGGAGGCTGTGTAGAGACATACTTCTCCTTTCCAATCAGAAATAAACTGATATCATGTTTCCCAGACAGTTGAAGATTTATTTATTTTTTATTACATCTTTTATTACTGACAGCTGATATGAATGGGGCCCCGTTTTTCTATCCATCCATCCATCCATCCATCCATCCATTGTCTTCCGCTTATCCGGGGTCGGGTCGCGGGGGCAGCAGCCTAAGCAGGGAGACCCAGACTTCCCTCTCCCCAGCCACTTGGGCCAGCTCCTCTGGGGGAATCCCAAGGCGTTCCCAGGCCAGTCGAGAAACATAGTCCCTCCAGCGTGTCCTAGGTCTTCCTCTGGGCCTCCTCCCGGTGGGACGTGCCCAGAACACCTCACCAGGGAGGCGTCCAAGAGGCCTCAACTGGCTCCTTTCGACATGGAGGAGCAGCGGCTCTACTCTGAGTCCCTCCCGGATGACCGAGCTTCTCACCCTATCTCTAAGGGAGAGCCCAGACACCCTGCGG
>NC_051437.1:6064137-6153730 GCF_001649575.2 Kryptolebias marmoratus | reverse complement strand
AAGGGGTCTTTGGGCTGCACTTCGTCTGGCCCCTCACCTAGGACCTGTCTGCCTTGGGTGACCCTACTAGGGGCATGAAGCCCCTGACAGCATAGCTCCTAGGATCATTGGGACACTCAAACCCCTCCACCACGATAAGGTGGCAGCCCAGGTTTTTCTACTCTAATTTAAAGTAACTCAATGTAACAAGCCTTTCTTTATACTATACCTATATTTAACAAACTTACATGGATTTGGCAGTCGGGGTGTTAAAGTGTGGTTTTTTTTTTTTCATTTTTGAAAATTTTGCCATCTCACTCACTTGTTGCAAAACTTTAATTTAACTTTCCAGTCCTCCGCCTGCTTGTGCTGGTGTGTTTGTCTCTTTGCCAGAGCTCCACCTGCCTGCCATCTGTACTCCTCTCCCACGTCCTTTCCTAACTACCTCTTTGCAGGGGGTGTATGTTACAATACATACGGGGATAGAGGTTGGTGGAATCTCATTAAAAACATCATGTGAGAATGAAGAGAGGGGCTGAAACCTGAGCGAAGGCAGTTTATAAGATCACCTCTTCTCCGTGTACCACGATGAGACCTCTCCGAGCAGAAGGCACAGCAAGGCATTCTTGACATTCCTGGAAAAGGAAATGTGCAGTTCTTGTCAGCCTTAAGAGTTTAAAACATGAGGCAGAGGTGTTCAGGTTGGATAACATCTTAAACAATAACTATCTAAAATATTAACTTGCACCTGAAATTCACCACAGCCACTGAGCAGGTCCAAAACCTGTTTCCTTATTAGCATTTGTCTAAGTACAATTAGCAACAAGTATACTGACTAGGGATGAGAAGATTAACCAGTTTATACTGATTCTGAAACGCACATATGTACAATGAGCAGCCATATACCGATTCAGTTTTGGGATTAAATCTAGATTGGTCGGTGTGTTAAGTCCTTCTACTAATGAAATCAAAACCGTTTATTGAATAATGGCAAGTCTGCAAATAGGTTAGTTTGTACAGACATCCCATAAGTGTAAAAAATAAATCATTAAGTTTATGTCTGGGGAGTTTATCTCCTGCAACTTGAGGGGGAAAAAACTGTAACTTATGTTTTATAATGTAGAAAATGAAAAGATTTGCTGCTCACTGCTGAGTTACGAAACAGTGTTTAAAACATCTGCCTTTGATAAGTTTTATTTGGCATCAGCCTTCATTTTTGTATTTTGTTTAATTGTTAGTCAGGTTTTAAGAAAGTGCATAGTAATTAACAAAAAAGGTTTGTTTGTGATTTGTCATTTAATAAGGCAATAAATAATTAGTCTCAATAACTGATGATGACCTTAAGATCAACTGGTTTTTTTGGTCGCTGCACCTAGATGGTGGTACCAACTACCTCAGGATTTATGCTTTATCACTATTCTGACCCTTTTTAAATCTAATCTTTAAATGTTTTTAATTCAGGCAGGGTTTTAATACCTATTGGCACTCTAATTGTGAAGCACTTTGTGCACTGTTTGGCTGTTGTAAAGGGCTTTATAAATAAATGCTGATTGATTTCTAACTTGCATAGAATCAATAATTTGCCTTCTCGTATTGAACGACAATGAATCTGTGTCAAATCAAAACTCATACTGGATTGCATCATATTGTGATTTAAGGCTGAATTGCATTGTGATTATAGGCTCATATTGTATTGAATAGTTTTTTTCTGCTGGTCATGTAACTTTAATGTGTTTGATCGTTGGCAGTGTAAGGAGAAGCATATTGTATCAGCTACAGATCAGAGATGCCCAACCCTAATACTGATGGTAAAGACCCAGTATACCGTCCCAGTCCACCTGGGGTCTAACAGTATGTTATATATCACAAAAGTGTGGAGGATGGTACCTTTTTTAAACCAAAAACAAGAGCCAATTTCAGTGGATTAAACAATGTGTTCATCTGCTCTGATATAATCTGTTAATGCTAAGTAGCTTACTGCCTTTAGTAGTATCTCAGTCTAAATCCAAGAAGCACCCTGTTGTATGAAATAAATGCTGTTTACAACTTACACAGTCCCTATTTATTTTAGGCTGTTGATTTTATCCTAGGTTCTATCCTTGAAACTTTTTTTTTCTTCCTAGCAAACTTCTTTGTGGTGGTTACACTGTAAGCAAAAAATAATCTCAAGCAAGTTTATGTCATATAAAGAAAAACAGGAGTCAAAACATTACCTGGATTGCCCTTTGGACAACCTTGGTTTAGAAAAATTGAGTTTAGGTCTGACAGGACTGACAAGCTAGTGGCTAGTCCGAACACAACTAAGACCAAAGGGAACAGCTGCTTTCTTGAAACGACTCCAGTCTCCAAAATTTCATAGCAGTTCAAGCAATATTTCATGGACCTTTTACGGTGCAAGGAATTTCTAAACACATGGTTAATTACATAGAATTTAGTGTTGTAATTATTTGTAAGAGCAAAACAGCAGCAGAACAAGTAGTAGTCCATCATACCCCATAACAAGTCACAAAATCGTCTCTAATCCACGTGGTCGCGTGACGAAAATTGCGTCATATTGTTCCTGCAGCAGCTTCGCGACACAAGGCCCGGGCTGAACTTTTTTTCTCAGGAGTTTGCACAAAGTATTGTGTGATTGGTCAGAAGTTTTTATGAGCGTGTTTGTGTTTTTGAGGAAAAGCCGGTGAGCTTTAATGGAGTCATTTTGCTTCTACTGCTTTGCTGAGAAGCAGCTGGAGGCTGTTTACAACTGTTCCAGCAAAACTTAGAAACCTATGAACTAAAAAGAAAGTTGACAAAGAACTTGTGGAAGGAGATACCAGTTATTGAACATGGAGGAGACTGCACAGAGACACAGGCGCTTCCTCATGGCTGTGGTGGCCAAGAGGAAGCGCGCCTCAGCCGGGCAGCGTCGGGACACGTTCCCTTCATTCGCTCATTACCGTTCAACGTCAAATTTTCAAATGCCAAATGGCATGTACTGTCTCAGTCTGTTTATTAAACACGTCTGGTGGCAATAAGGGAAGCAAAAATCTGTACAAAGAGAGGAGAGTTGAAAAGCTGGCGGGTAAAAACCCGATTTAACGCTGCAGGAGGAGGGAGGAGCTTCCTGGGAGTTCTTATGATGATGAAAGGTGTGTAAGAAAATGTACGTTTCGAACCAACTTCTTGACTTCTTATGGAGGATGATGGAGACTTAACAGTGCAGCTTGGGGTCAGTTCCAGCAGGAATATAATAATTATTCTGCGTAAATAAGTATAATGCAAAATTGACAATATTTTAAAAGTTCAGATCAAAGCATTTGTGTAAACCACAGTGAAATTTTAAAGATTGTTTTAAGATTTCAGTAATCTGCTTTGGAAGTGGGTTTTGTTTGGGATAAGCAATTATTATCTCTCAATAGTATATTCCAAAATGTCTGAAATATCTTTTTAAGAAGGAACGTGACTCCGTCCACCCCACACATTTCTAATATCACTGAAAGTCAAATAATTAACGTACATTTTAACAATTTGGTTGGATCGAAGAAACCAGACTTAGTTTTAAATGTTAGTTGAGGAAGTGGAATATGACAAGGTGAAATACTTCATGTGTTAAGTGTGCATGATTTTCAGCTGGCCTTTACTGCTCTGGCTTATTTTTGGGCTCCTAAAGGGTCTTTGCCCCAGGCGGTGTTTTGTATGGATGCGATGCGCCACTGGCTCTTTAGTGTGTGAGCTCATTGTCTGCCGTCACGTGTGTATCTGTGTAGTGTGTGTGCGTGTGCGCTTGTGTTTGTTTTTGGCTTAATCAGCACTGCTGAGTTCAGGAATTCCAGTTCATCAGGGAGAGAAAGCAGGAGAGTCAGCAAGATATGAACAAGTAGGAGAGAAGATGGAGGTTCGGTAGATCGTATCGTTTTTACAGGAAAACAATGAAAAGGGGGCTGAGGAGAGGCTGGAGTTCAAGGTCGCAGAGGGTTTTAGTGTCACAAGTTAACTTTAAGAACAAAGTTATCCAGGCAGCCATATTTTCTCTAACTGGCTTCTGGTGACTCTAACTTAAAGCCAACTTGTCATATCTTTAGTTACACAGCAGCTATATTAGCATCAGAAAAGGTTTTGCCTTAACCACAGTTTTGTCATCTATAGTGCTAAAGGCTGACTGAATATTACTCTTGGATGTTCTTTGCTGTGATGATCCACATGGAAAATGCATCTGCTCACTGACTTTTCCTACTTTCCTCCGCTGAAGAACAAACCATGTCCAGCTGAGCTCATATTGCCACTATTTAAACTAGTTTCATATTGGAAGAAACTAGATAAGAAGAAGTAATAATATATATATATATATATATATATATTATTACCTATGCTGTAAATTTCTGCAGCACTTAATTATTTTTTTTTTTCATTAAAAACATTTTTTCTGCTCCTGGGATTTATCATGAGATGTCTGGTCTGACTTATCAGCTGATTTAGCCATTATCCACTGCCAAACAGTGAGTGATAATGTTTTTGCTTGTGTAAGGCATGTGTTCATTTGTCTGGTGTTAGCAAAATATCTCATGAACCACTGTCCAGTCCGGTCCACTCTCACAGTAGACACTGGATGTCTGTCTATGACTGGTTAACGCCTGGAGTCAACAGCTACAACTAACTGAACTTCAGAAATGCAAAATTTAATCTCAAATTTGATGTGGTAGTAGCTGAAAGTCATCCCCAACAAATACTCTAAGTGCTAACGGATGGTGCCACATCTTTGTTTAAAACTTTGTCGTTAGCTATTGGAGTTAGCTCTGTCAACATAAGGTTTCATGAACCATTGGACTGATTTTAGTAAAAGTTTCAGAAAGTAATTCAAGATGGCCACCACAGCTGAGCAACATTAACAAACCCAAACGGCTATAACTATCTATTTCACATGTACCGAGCTAGAATTTGGTGTGTTAGTAACTGAGAGTCATGGTTTTGCTTAAAATTTTGGCATTAACTGGTGGAATCAAGGGTGGGTACGGTGCAAGAAATTTGCCATGATGATCTGTTTAGAAATTGTTAGGTTAAGCATAAAACCTCACCCTTACACTTTAAGTGCTAACAGATCACGCCACATCTTTGTTTAAAACTTTGTCATTAGCTGTTTGTATCAGGTTTCTCTTTTCAGGAAATATCTCATGATATAATGAACAGATTTGAAAGGAAACAATAGAAAGTAATCACTGGATGTACATTTACAACTGAACCTCTTTAATCAACACAATTCAAGATGGCTGCCGAGGCTGATCTATATTATCAAATACTAAAATGGCTTCAGCTTGAAGATACTGGGCTGAAATTTGATGTGGTAGTAGCTGAGAATCATTCACAGCACATACTAAGAGTACTAGCACATTGCTTGAGATCTCTCCTAAAATTATTTTTAAGGACAGTTAAATCTCCATTACAGTTAAAAATTCTGGCATGAAAAGTGGTGACCGATACACCTTTTTTATTTGAGTTGTGGGTAATAAATATTTCACAAACACTAACCAGTCAAGGGAGAAATAAAACAAAGTTAGGTACAGGTCGAGAACAGTGGAGTACTTTGTTTTGGGTAGAATACGATAGCTGCCTTGGTAGGGGTCTTTTCTGTGTTCAAAATGTAAGATAATGTAATAATGTAAGCAAATGATGTAATACAATGATGATCTTCCCTAAGATAGGAAAATTTCAGACTCTGTAGTCTGAACATTTTTACTAACCAGCTATCTATTGACTTCTGTTAGTCTTTTATTAATTTTGACCCAAAAAGACCCGAGAGACTGAACCAAAACAATACTTTTGCATCGTGCAACATTAAAATAATCATCTGAGAGGTGGTAAATTCTTTGTATAGTTGAGAGGAACTACATTCAAGGTGATTAGGTTGTCAGCGCAAGCAGCTTCTTGTGTTTAATAATTCCAAACAAGTAGAAAAATCTGTCTCCAGCTGTAGTTAGACAGCAGCTAGCCTATCTGAAGCCTGACCCGGCCTCTGAACATTAAGAAGTACTTTTGTTCTTGGCGTGTTTACATTTCCACATCTTTGCAATGAGACCAGAGATCCCACTGGTGAGGGCAAGTAATATTTGTTCAGTGGAAAGCTGTGAAGTTTTATTCATTTAGAGAAGCTTCTGCCTCTTTGGGAAGCACTTCGTAAAAACACTGGAGGCTCCCTCTGCAGCATGCCGTCTGTAAGCCCTGAGGGAACTATTAGCCCGAGGCCTTCTGGCAGAGGCCACAGCCAGAGCTGAGAGCGCGTCTCGGCCTGCTTCCAGCAAAATGGAAACACAGGAGAGACCTTTTTACCTCTTTCTCGGAAGGTGAAAACAGTCTCTTCTTCAGCTGGATTGCTCCAAGGTGTTGGACAGAGCCTTTTAAGCTCTTCTAATGGGAGAAGTCTGAGAATAGAAGTGCTGCTTAGTTGACTCACTGTTTTGGTCTAGACAATAATATCTTAGGAATTATCTAATGGGCTGCCATTCCGACTTTTATGTTCCCCAGGGACTGATTTTTTTTTTGCTTAACCTAACAATTTCTAAACGTATCGTCATGACAAATTTCTTGCACTGCACCACCCTTGATTCTACAAGTTAAAGCCAGAATTTTAAGTAAAAACGTTGTGCAACTTGTAGAGCTCAGAGTATGTCTTAGCGATGACTCTCAGCTACTAGCACACCAAGTTTTAGCTCAGTACCTGTAAAATTGACAGAGTTAAAGCCATTTAGGTTTGATAATGTTGCTCAGCTGTGGTCGACATCTTGAACTGGATTACCTCAAAACGTTAATCAGCTGTAGATTTACTACCAGTGGTTACTTTTCAGAAACTTACTAAAATCAGTTCATGAATCCTTAAGTTGACAGAGTTGACTCTAATAGTTATTGACGGTTTTAAATACAGACCTCGTGCTATCGGTTAGTGCTCAGAATATCTGTTGGATGACTCGGCTACTACCACACCAAATTTGAGCTCAGCATTTGTGAAATTCACTGGATAATTACCACTCTTGCGGCTAATGTTGGTTAGCTGTGGCAGCCATCTCAAATTGGGTTAATTCCAAAAGTTAAGTTTATTAATATGCGTATTTTCTGAAAGTTTCTTTAAAGTTCATCAGATATTTTGCTAACGTAACAGTCACACAGACATGGGTAAAAAAAACATAATCGCCTGCCTTTTGGCAGCGGGAGATAATTCCTGCAAAGATTTTCAGTTACCTCTTTGCACGCTGACACTGTCAGGGTTTTTATAATAACATGCTAACCAAAGAACTGCATTCTCATCATTCATAGCTGCTAACAAACTTTACCAAACTAACTATAGACCAAATGACCCATTCTTTCCCAGTGGGAAGACTGCCACCTCAGTGGTTTGCACCAGTTCCTGTCTTTCCCACAAGCACTTCTGACCTGTGAGAACAGTTGAAAGCTGATTGTTTGACTCAAAGTGACTTGTTTCTGTTTGGCTGATGAAAGCAGCTCCTCAGGTTTTTCACTGTTTTTTTTTTTTTAACATGTTGACAAATTATTGTTATTGTTGGCCTTAAAGGTCGGCCATGGAGTGGCTTCATTTTCGAGCTGCAGTCCATCTCCATCACAGAAAATTTACTAATATTTCACCGGTGAGATTGCAATGACCAGGTCATCTGGCCTTACTGGAAAGGTTTATACTTCACTGGTCCTGTTGTGCTTGGAAATTGGAGACTTCTTGGCTACAAGCACCTTTATAGTCTTGTCTCACCCCAAGAGCTCCCCTTTGTTGCTCTTATTTTCTTTTTTCTAAACGCTTGTTCTGTTTTTCTCCTTCGAAAGGCCAATAAATATCGGCGCACTCAGTCTGTCTGTTATGATATCTTTATCTTTTGTGTAGATGTAGAAGATGAAGATGTAAACACTGCCTTTTATCAGACCCTCCATGCAGCTAGTCAAGTTGATTTTAGGGGTTTATTTGACAATGGTGATTTGTAACTGTGCAGTTGAAAGCAACAAGCTTACCCGTGATGAGTGCACTTTGGTACAATAACCAGAACAGGGCTTCCTCTCATTTGCTCTATTTGCTTCCTGTCTCTTTTGGTCCTTATTTCTCTCTGATCTCCACCCAAAAACACACCCCGTCCTTTTCCTTCTGTTTACCTTTCCTTCAAGAAATCTCCTAACCCAGAGTTCTTCTTTTGAAATTTCATGCAGGGCTGATAGTTCTGTGTTTCTTGTGCTTATAGTAAGTCTCCCTCCATTTTTAACACTTCATTGTTATATAAACACCGGCAGTGGCTTTCAGACTGCACAACATGTTTTACAGCCTTACTAAGAGAGGTGTGTTAATATATATGGAGCTGGCTTTGTGGTAGGTTTGGTGTTTTTTTGATTAAAGAGAAATGTCACACTGACCCATGTGTTCTGTTTCAGATGATAAGCCTGTCCAAGAGGAGGAATGGGTTGTGTGCCAACATCCTGAGTGTCCTGACCGCCGGAGGGCCTCTAAGGTAAGACTGTTTGAATTAGAACAGGTTGGATTCACTTTAATAACAGAAACCTGCCTTAAACTCACACATTCCTTTTGGGCATTTTGCATATTAAGCTACAAAGTTCTCAGAGTGATGGGTCATTTTCACATGTGTCCATAAAATGAGTCTACAACAAGTTGCTGCTTTGCTATGGTTTGTCAAACTTTGGTCTTTTTTTTTCAGTCCAAAGTTTGTAAATTCCTTCAATTGTAACAGAAGTTTAAAATATATCTAGTGTAAGGAGGCCTTCATGGAAACTCATTCCATGAAGCTTTCTGCTCTGTTCTGGAGCTGATCTGAAGGCCACATGAAGTTTGGAGGTCTGCAGCTGTTGACTCGGCAGAACATTGGTGACCTCTGTGCTCCATGAGCCTCAGCATCCTCTGAGCCCACTCTGTGGTTTTACGTGGCTTACCACTTTGTGGCCGAGTTGCTGTTGTTCCCGATCTCTTCCACTTTGTTAGAATCCCACTAACAGCTGACTGTGGAATATTTAATAGTGTGGAAGTTTCACAACTGGTCTTATTGCACAGGTACCATCCTGTCACTGTACCACACTGGAATTCATTGAGCTCCTGAGACCGTCCCATTCTTTCACTAATGTTTGTAGAAGCAGTCTGCATGCCCAGGGGCTTGATTTTATACACCTGTGGCCATGGAAGAGACTGGAACACCTGAATTCAATGATTTGGATGGGTAAGAGAATACTTTGGGCAATATAGTGTATATTATAACCAAACACAGGAACGTAACACAGAAGTTAAAGCTGGTTTCAGTGTAAGTTTTAAATCCCTCTAAACAAAGGGGACGTTTGCCTGACCAAAAAAATTACTCATCATAATTTCTTTCTGGATTTGACTTCTGTTGATTCATGTAGTTCTTATTGTGCTGCCGTATGCTCAGATATTATTTTTCCTAAAACTTAATTTGTTATTAGTTAGTGTTTTAAAACACCATGATTGTGTGGGGCAGTGATGGGACCTTCAGAACCCACACCATGAGTGTGCAGGCTCTGGCTTCAAAAAGACCACATGGTGGCACCTGTAAACCAGATATTGTCACTTCATTTTTGAACAACAGAAGTAGATATAGAGAATTTTTTTCATGGTTATACCCAGTCTTTAGTCAAGACCAACCTGCAGTTTTTCACAATATTTTCTTGTTCTACTGCCAATACCATGACTGTTGGTGGGAGCCATGTTGAATGTTTTGCCTCTTGGAGCGTGTTCAAATAGAACCAAGTTGAACAGTGATGTTGGTCTTTTACCTCTATTGTCAATAATGTTGGACTTGAATTATTTACAGCAAAAATGCATTTAATCAGTAACATGCACATGTGATTTTTGTATCACATACACCCTCACACAATCTGGCGACATCTTTTGAGAACAAGTCGAGGACCATAGTGGTAAAGTTATCTCCATTTTGTTGCTATCTCCAACTTGACCAGTAGATGTCAGTAATTGTTGCAAACTGACAGTTTTTGTGTTTCCAAAACCTAAAGAAGTCGTCATAACCTTTCCATACCTCCAACAAAGTCTCATTTTTTATTTGAACTGAATCAAACTTCAAATTAATGTTTGCATTTGTTTTGTTTTAGATAGACAAAACACACATCTGGTACCTCTAAACTTACTGGATGTATCCAGACAATATTTTGTCTCTTATTCTGAATTGCTGCGAAGTGTAAGGTGAAGTGGTGACCTAGAGCTGCTTTTGTTCTTTCAGGTGTTAAAAGGGGTGTGAGTCTTGGGGGGGTTCTGTGTCTGGCCACCAGACTGTGAAATGAATTATTCCTTTGAAGCCACTGGTTTCTGAAAATGGGAGTCTGGCCAGGAGACCAGGGGAAACAGCCATCATGTCTGGTTTGTCGGTCAGTCTGGGTTGTTTTGGCTCAGCGTCTCCCTGCTGCCATTAGAGCTGGGCATCAGACAGATTTTCTCATTGAGTCGAGATGTTGTCTCCCGCCGTCCTCTTTGTGGAAACAATTGAAAGGGAAGATGACAGAGAAAAGATGTTGGATTTAGACAGCCTGTTGAGAGGGAGAAAGGGTTATATATAGTTTCTCTCCATGGCAACTGAGAATAATAAAGTAGGAAGAAGTAAAAAAGACCCAAAGTGCTCGATCTGAACTGCCTCCTTCCCTGCTCCACACATCGAGCCACTAAAATCCACTTTTACTTGAAGACGAAATCACAGGAGACTCTGAGGCTGCTCTCATGTCACACATGATCCTGTTTTTCGGATTTGTATTCAGAGTTATGAATGAGGCAGCAGGCCTTCTCCTTGGTCAGGGTCAGAGAGGCTGGTATTATGTAAAGAGATTAGGAACTGGGACAGACAGAAGGAAGGGACTGTTTGACAGCAGATATTGGATGAGCAATATTTTTACACCAAAATGTTAATGAACTATTGAGCTAATTAACTAAAACAAGTGTTGTCTTTGTCCAATAAGTTTGAAGACAAAGTTGTCTTTAGGATGTGTTGTTGCTCATCTCTGTTTTTGTTTTTTTCCCTGTGATTCAATTTTTTTAATTTTCATCAAAACACATCCCATAGAGGTAACACAATCAAGCTGCATTTTTAGATTTATCTTAGACCAGTCAGGTTAACCAGTTCATTTCCTCTTGTGTCACATGTCCACAAAATGCAGTCTAGTAAGGTGATAATAACTAATAGAATAATAATGGTGATAATGTTAAAATCATATTTGCTGCTTGAATTGTTCAATGAAACACATTAACTTGCATTGTGCATTTTAGATGGATTTTTTTTTTTAGAAAGGATGAAAGGTTAAAGATCAGATAAATGTAAATGTCACCAGATAGGTGAACAAGAACTAAACTAGTTCTGTTGTTTAAATTAATTTTTTTTTGTAAATATTTTATGAATGGTGACAAAACAAACAAAAAGGGTTAACTGATTTGAGAGGAGTCCTGTTTTACCACCTCCTTCCTCGCCCTCTGTGCTGCCTTCAGTGTCAGTGACTGAACACGTTGGAGGGTCCTGACATCACCGATCGTACAAAACAACTAAACAAGCTGGAACAGTACCAGCTTTCTTTTGGAGGCTGGTTTCAATAAAGGAACAAGACATTGCCCTTGGTTAAAAAAAAAACAAAACATCTCAGATCATTTAAGTTCTAAACTTGCCTCTGTATGTTCAAATGTTAATTTTTCTTATAGAGTTAAGCTGTAATCGGTTATTTCATGCTCAAAGGTAAAGGCTGTGTGTCACCATGATTGTGTGTGTGTGGAAGTGAGCGGCACTTAAAGCCCCACAGCCCTGGTGTGCAGACATTGGTTCCAAAAATAAAACATGAAAGTGCCCCTAAAAAGGGATCCAGTGGCTTCAGTTCTCAACAACTGAACATGGCGGGACATCGCATCTTGGTTTCTTTAATGATGGCTGGCTCACATCCTCACCTAAAGACCCCTTTCTCCATGTGGGTTCTTAAAGTTTAGCTCTTAAGGGCAGCTTTCTGTTTGGGGGTGAGTATGTGAGGGTTAGTCCCTGATAGACCAGGTAGTTCTAACCCGGATCTGTTTTTCTTTTCAGTTCCACAACTCGAAAATCAAACCTTTTTTATAAATGCATAATTATGTTTCGCTGTTTATTGGGAAATGCCTACAGCTCAGTTTCACCTTTATACAGGTGGTTTGAACTACAGAATAACATCTAGTTATTATATATATATTTTTTTACATTCTTCTGGATTTGACATGTCCTGGATGACTGAATCTACACCAGCTTATGTTCTATTTTAATTTATTGAATTGTATTAGCTTGTTTTTGTTTCTTGCCTTCTGGAAAGGTGCATTTTTTTAAGTAATTGGTTAAAAATCCTATGTTTTTAACTGTTTCAAGTCATTAAACAATCCAAACACTTTGTTAAAGTCACAAGATGTCTGTTGAAACCACAAACACTTCTCAGCTGTGCAGTCAGCTGTATTAAATGATGTTGAGTAAAACACATATTTTAGACGAGTCATCAGGACCTCACACTCTCTCTCATAAGGACTAAGTGTTCGCCGTATTAACCTTCACTTCACTGCTTGACCCCAGAGAGCTCTCGTCAGAGGGGTAATACAAGATGACACAATTTGAGATTATTTCTGGGGATTCTGTTGGGTTTGATTTGGAAAAGAGAAGACTGAAAAGCTGAGTCGAGCTCGATTTATTGCTTCCAGGCAATGAAAAGTCTTTTTCTGTTGTGTAAGAGTTGTCGTTTTCTGTTTCTGGCTGGAGCTCAGGAGTTGCACGTGTGCCATCTGTAACCAGCTTCAAACAGCAGGGGGCAACGTCTCTGCAGCCCTGACCTCCAGGACTCGCGCCACTCTTTATTCTCCTCATGAACTCCCTCAGATTAGAGAGAGGCTTCAGGAAGGAACATAAATATCCCTCGACTTTCACCCGCTCCACCCACTAAAAAGATTTAAACACATGGAAGAATCTTTACTCAGAAAAATGAGGGGAGGGGGAGGTGGGGCAAGTCTCCTTTTATATATTTGAGTTTCTGAAAGTACTCCGACTGCTGTGTTTGATGTGCCGGCGGCTTGGCAACAGGACACAGAGCAGACGCACACACACTCAGACAGACAGGCAGAGGTTCTTAAACCTGTCCTGCTCTGCATTTAAAGCCTTTTTCTTTTTCCAGACGGTCTCCTCCTGTCATATATCAGCTCCCATCAGGACTGTGTGTCTTCTAGTCACAGCACGACTGCCCAGGACCTCATTGAGTTCACCTGCATCATAATTTACCCAAAGCCTCCCAGGTGTCACCCTGTACTCGTGCTGCTGTAGCTCAGATCTGTCACCACATTAAACAGCAGCTCTCAGAAGGTCCAACACAGGTGTTTCCACACTTTTTTTTTTTCTGCCACGTTTAGATACTCAAAGTTTCTCTGTCGGTGGAATTTTCAGGTGTCTAAAGATGACAGTCAGTCTAAAGTTAGTTTGTGGACCAGCTGGTGTGAGTCATTTTAGATTACCCTGGTTAACTTTTAATACTAGTCCAAGCTTGTTCCCTGGATCCAGACTCTCACAAAGTGAGGTTTCTTCCCCCCTGATTGTTACCACCCACCCTCCTCCTTCTATCTTAGCTTGCCTCATTTCCCTTACAGCTTCAGCTTTAACAGGACCAGACAAGATGACTCAAAAGGTGTGGGTCGCCTTGGCAACGGGCCCCTCCTGCTCCAAACAGCTGGAGGCACAGAGATACGAAGAGGAAAGTTGAAGGGTTCGGCAGAGACCAAAAGGATGAGGAAATGTGTCAGTCAGCTGCTTGATACTCTCTCCGTCAGAGCGTTTTCATCCACCGCGTTTTTCACTTACACAAAACTTTAAAAAAAAAAAATCACAAAACTGGCGGGGGGGGGATTACAAGAAATGTTTATGGGTAACTGAGGCAAAACAAGTAAAAATCTGAAATTGCAGATGAAACATATTTGTTGACAAAAGGCCAAACAATCCAATATTTAAAAAAAGTTGGGAAACTATCATGGTAAAAATATAGAACAAACTATCTGAATTGTACTAATAATTTTAATTTAATCTAAATATATGGTAGCAGCAATAAATTTAAGGTAAATTATCTATTCCCCCCAGCACCCACACACACAGATGTCATCTGATTTAATGCTCTGCTGCATGACTGACAAACAAAACTCCACATTTCTTCTTAGCCTTTTTTCTTTATGGAGATTACAATGAAAGCTGTGCATTTTTCAATGGTATTGGATGCAGCAGATAATAAAACTTCAAGGTTTTTAATTTTTTAAGTTAAATTATACCTCTAGCCACTCCCTTTCTCTCGTTATTTTTACTTTAAAAACAATAATTTATTTTTTTTCCCCTCCCATTTAAAACACATTTCATGCTTTTACATTTAATTTAAATTTTCTTGCCTTTGTCTCTGCTTAGTTTTGTTGATTTAATTGCCAAAACCAAGTTTAAACTTTTTTCAACATTTCCTGTGTTGTGCTTTAAATGAAAAGGGAAAATCATAAAATATGTTTAAAAATGAAGATGTAAAAATCACTTTTTCAGTAGCTTTAGAGATTTTCTTCGAAGAACTGGCTTTGTCTCAATGAACCAGCTCCTATTATTTATTCAGTGGATATGAATTTAGATGAGCTTTGTTCTGAAAATGTTATATTTGCACACTTTTGAAAGTAAAAAGTGTGTGCTGCTGTCTTTGTTTCCTCCTTAAAAAAAAAAAAGAAAAACACTGTCAGTGTCACACATATTATAAGGAATCCTTTCTAATGTTTCATGTAAATATATTTAGTTTGACAGTAATTCTTATGAAGTCACTAAGTGGCCAAATCAATCCTGTTTTTCTCTTGCCTTTTTTTTTCTTTTTTCTGCCCCTCTTCCCCTGATCCTCTGGTTCAAGGAATTTCACTGAGCTAACAGTGACAGGAGCCTGCTAAAGCTGCTCTGAACACATTCAGAGCCCACACTCTGCCCACTCTGTATCTGTGAAGACACTGTAAGGAGCACTCTCATGGGTGCCATTTCTCAGTAGAGATGCATCCAATTGTTTGTATGTTTCAAAAGTAAGATGAGCAGCAGAAAACACTATTAATTTTCACGCTGGTGCAAACATTTTCAGAGACCTTTTAGATGAGCAGCATGTAAATATCTACACTAGTTACTTTTGACTGCGGATAGAGATTCCCCTGGGTATCGTCTAATCTAGTTGAACTCAACAGCTGTGAAACTGAGCTGTGGCCCCGAAGCACAAACACAAGAAGGTTGGAGATCTTTTTGGGGATATGGATGAGCGTAACTGCTGATTGTCTGAGGTTCGGTCTTATCCTGGACTCTACTCTATCTTTAGGATTACACATTAAATCTGCCACTTAATCACTGTTTTCCCCTCAAAATTATCCCTAGACTCTGGCCTTCATTCCCCAGTTCTGTAGCTGAAACCTCCATAACCATCTGTCTAGACTACTGCAAAGACACATTGTTTGGAATACCAAGAAAAGCCCCGGAACAGCTCCAGTATGTCCAAAACTCCGCTGCCAGGGTTCTCTTCTTCACCAAATCTGGCAGCACATTTCCTGGGTCTTTATTCAGCTACACAGGCTTCCACAGTTACGTTTTAAATTCGTAACAAATGTCTCCTATTCACCTACAAAGTGAGTGACTGTGCTCCTCTGTACCTCATTGACCCCTACATCCTGTCCCAGACCCTCAGGTCCTCTGACACTGGTCTGCTCTCCATTCCTCACACCAGGATGTGAACTGTCAGTGGCAGAGCTTTTACTGGAGCAGCCCTGACCCTCTGAAATAGGCCTCCCTGCTCACATGTACAGAGTTTTATCTCTGGATAAAGTTTTTAGTTTGTGTGGAGATGATGATCTGGAGTGCTCTGACTCTAGAGTGAATATGACATTGGATAAGCTGAGGAAAAACTACCTAATCATCTTCCGTTCTACGATGAGGAGCACTTTGTTTATTAAAGGAAGGATGAGTGTGCATGTTCGCTTCCAGTTTTTCATGCCCTATAAAGACAAACACATTCACACAGCTGCTCAGTAGATTTGCAGCCTGACTGGCTCAAAAGTTAGTCATTTTTAACTAAATTGTCATCACAACTTCACTAAGGTTATGTTTTACAAAGCTTGTTTAATTCTTCAGTACATCCTGTTTGTTTTGTCACTTCTTTAAATTTTGTGGCTATTATTTGCTAGCTGAGAGGAAATGGAAAGCAGGTGTTAAGAGAGGGGGATAACACAAAACAAAGGCTACAGCCTGGGATTCCAACCGGAGTTTCCTGTGCTCTGATGTTTCCAAAAATCTGAAAAACTCAAGTTATTTCATACTTCAAAAGGAGTGGACACTAGAACCTCAAAATTATGTCACCATATGTCAAGGTTGTGTTATTAACTCATTAATGAGCTGGTAGTGTGGGACCAAAGTGTAGCTCAGCAGAGTTGATGTGAAGCGCTTTGAGTGCTGGTCATAAAATATGTTGGACATCTTCCATTTGAAATCCCATAGCTGGTCGCACAGACCATCGGTCATTACTTGAGCCATGAAGCCTCCTTGCCTTTCCTCGTGTTGACCGCTACGGCATGTTACCATCTCGCTTGGCTTGGAGAAGTGACAGTGGCAGGCTGACTTCAACCACCCAAACCACCTCGGCCCTTTCAGAAATCACACCGAGACGGCCAGGAGATTTCTCAGGCCCAGTTGTGTTTTTGTGAAAAGAGACTTAAGAGTGGAGCACATATCACCAGAGTTACTTTGCCTCATCTTCCCTGTACACCAGCCTTAGTAGGAATGTGACAAATCAGAGCTGAACAAGATGTTGAAGGTTCAGGGTAGCAGAGTCAAAAACTAGGCATTTTGATAAAACCCTTCAAGCTGGGATTTAAGTGTCTTCTGACTGTCCCGGTGTAATTTCTGAATTGAGCAGGGTGTCTGTCACGCCTTTAAGCTGCAAAGCGAGGCAGTAACAGAGCCGTAACGATGTGAAAATGTAAGCCGGCTTTGCGGCTCAGTAATGTAGTGATGTCATATGGTCCGTGTGACCACCTGGCTGCCGGATTTAAAAGCTTAAACAACAATAAACAGATTCATTACAGAGAAGATTGATGATGCAGATGAAGCAATTTTAACTGAGTTCATTTGTCATGTTTTGAAAATATATGAAAGATGTTCGTCACACGTTTAATTTGTAGTGCTCTGCGCCAACACAGCTGTGATTTGCTCCACGTCTCTTTTGGTTCCGCAATGCTCACATCCATTTCTGAAAGCTCACATCAACGCAAAACTTGGCTAGCTCAAATAATGATTTTTATGCAGTAATATGCAGCTTCTTGACGAACTGGTCTTTGTGGCCATTTTGCAATTTGTTTTGTAAAAAATGCCCAGTGACTATAAAAACCAGTAGTCATTGCTAAGTTGTATTGAAGTCCCCCTAGTGACAAAGTAGTGACCAGCTCTCGTCTGGTATTAATGGTTTGAACCAAAAATGCAGTTATTTCACAAACTAGCTGTGCTAAAATGCACTCAAATTTTATTTAGACACAGACGAAAAACCTAAAGGGAAAAAAGCCAGTTTAATAATGATTAATTTAGCATATTCTTGGCCTCATATTTATGTCATTATTTAGTGACTGGAAACAGTGCAATATTTTTCCTTATGATTTAGAAAGCATTGAGCGTTTCTATACAACAAAGTGGGAAATTGCTTCCCTGACTCCAAATGCTATTTTTTTATGTTATGTTGCAAGTCATACTTATCTTGGTAAAGGCTTAAATTTCATCCTAAAGTTGGGTAATTGCTAAGATATATTTCAATACTGATGTGGACATTTTTCTCCAGTGGAGTAAGAGTTTTATGATGTGGATCCCTGCCATTTCTGCAAGCTACGACAGCTCATTCATTCTTGTACAGACATAAATGGATTTGATCTGCTGTGGCAAAACTGGGAGGTCTTCATTTGGTTCTGTTTTTTCCACCCTCTGACATCAGACACATTAGTCCTGAAACAGAAACTGATTAACCCAGTGACTCATTTTACATCACTGTCACAAAACTAATAAAGAGCCTAGGAATAAATACATTCAAAAGATGTCTGATTCATAGATAGATAAACCATGAGACAGTTTTAGAATAGGTTTCATCAGTGAAAACACTTTATTCCTATTGTAAAAGTAGTAAACAATTGTAAAACATGGTTTGTTTAGTGATTATGTGTCCTGAGAATCAAACAAAATTCAGAAAACCAGACAAGTGACAGATTGGAAAAAATAAAATAAATAAGTAGCTTTTAATTTATTGCATACCAAATCCATTCATTTTTCCCATAAGACTGGTCAGTTTTGGGGTTTTTTGTCACACTTATCAACCCCTGCCCATTAACTTGATATCTCTTCATAATTGTAAACACCACACACCATCTATGCAACGCACATTTTTTTGCCTGCTAAAACTATCAAAACCAGTGAACTAGTGAAGGCAAGTCAAACCCCCAGGAGCATCCCGGTCAGGAAGTAGCATCACAGACAGTAGAATAACAGGAAGAGGGTACCTGACTGATAATTCAATGGAAAATGCTCTGCTTTGAGCTGACCATTGAGGATATTTCAAAGACTGAGGAAAAGGCCTCCACGAAAAACAACTTCCCAACCCCCCACTGCTTGCATGCAAAGAGTCTTGTCATGGCACATTCCACTGATTGTTGGTTGTGTTTTAAAAAATCCAAACACCCACCGCTTAATGGATTGCTTGGAGAGGCAATAATAGGCTTTGAAATATCTCCAATTTAGGAATGTGTTATTATGGCTGTGAAAGCGTGTCACGCTGTCTCAAGGGCTCTAAACTCAAGCCAGCCTTAAAACCGTGGAACTTCCAGTTGAATCACAGGTGAAATATGTTTCTCAGCTTTTTTCCACACTAACTAATTCCTTTATTTTCTTAGAACTTTCATTTCTATTTGTCCCCTCCTCCTCTTTTTATAAATCTTTCCCTTGAGGTTTAGAAAAAAAAATCAGATCTTGTTGTTAGTGAGGGGTTAATGCTAAGGTCAGGCATCAAGCAAAGGTCGCTTTTGTTTACCCCTCACCCTCCCAACTCTATCTCCAACAATGGCAGTGCCATTTTTACATAAAACCCTTCAGGGTAGATGCACCACTGATGTCCACTCTTTTAAATATAGCCTCCTCTAATTAAGGCCAACAGTCTGGGGAGGCAGACCTCGTTGCCCCCTCCCTGTCCTGCCTCATGGGTTTGAAAAGTGTTTTGTGAGCTAGCTAATTGTGGAGGATTTTAACATTGCTCATCTTGGATTCACCGGAATGACAAAAGAGCGGAGAGTTGTGGGCCGAGTGTTTGGGGGTCAAAGCAACAAACTGCATTCAAGCAGCTCCTTCATTGACATCTGATATGTCCTCAGTCAAAGTGGTGGATGTAGTAAACAAACAAAAGTTTAAGATTTATTTGAATTATGGGTTACAGCATTAGTAGGATTGTGTTAAACTGGTGTAACAGGGATTCAAAAATACAACTGCATTGCTCTGAACACCATTTTGGCTGTGAATTTAATGTGTGCAAAACCTCTACCCCCATTACAATTGTGTATGAGGTGTATCTCCTGTAAACTCGTCTGCTGCTGCCATTCCTGAAGAGGAAGAGGACACAGCACATGCTAGAACCCCAAAAAGTGAACTTTGGGTTGTTATGGTGGCAGAAACGGGACACAAGGAAGCATGACTAGAAGCAGAGTAATTGTAAAGAGCCGGTGGTCTACAGAGGAGGTGGACATGTAGAACCTGCTTCTCTCTGTGTGCAACAAGCACATCTTCAGATTGTGTGTTTAGTTGAAAACCAAATGTGCTGCTAGGCTAGCTTTTATAAAAGATAATAATAAAAAACATCCTTAGAGGTGGCATGTTGATTCTGTAACATTAGTGTACTTTTTGGTGGAGCCTTCTACCATTTAAGTGTTTAAATCCTCTTGTTTCATGATTCCCTAGCAATGACCAAATGTTTCATTTTCAATCTAAGAAAGTATGGTTAAAATCTAAAAAAACATTAAAATTCCTCAAACTCACATGCAGTAATAAGACAAAATCACAAGGCAGATGGTAATATTGTAAATTACTGATAATTTGACGAACAATACTATTTTTTACAATATTAGAAATGTATACTGTCCAACTCCTCATAATCTCAATATTAGTTTAATGATTAATAATGCCCAGTTTGGGCTAATCAGTGATCTAATCTGCCTCAGTGTGAATTGATTTTAAAATCAGGTTAGAAAGAGTGCTGTACAGTTTTGATCAGTTGTTGATCGTTTCTCTCTGCCTGCAATAAGAAGTTGTTTTTACTCATATTTTAAAGGTATAGTTAAGTTTTAGTAAGGTGTAGAAACTCTTGCACAGCTCCCAAAGTGGTTGTTTAAATTTACCACCTTGAGTTTTTTTACATCTTCATTTACTTAAAAAGTTTCATGAAGTTTCCTAAACAAGCACAGTTCATTTTGAATTTCCTTCAGTTTCCCTCCTGCTTTTACATTGAACTTCCAATCGATCGGCTCTTGGTCTTTGGGGGTGGAAGAGGCAGAGTTGCAGCTCAGTGAACGTCTACTTTCCCTTCTCTGTTTCTATATATGCAGCAGGAAAAGTGGATCATGTGCTGCTGAGTTCACTGCAGCATTAGAAGAAGCAGTAAAAGCCTAAAGTGTGTCCATGATCTCTGCTGTCAAATTCAATAGAATGGGGAAAAAAATGACTTTTTTTGTTTGTTGTTTGTTTTATTGGTATATTGTTCAATCACACTTTACCAGATTGTTATTTTGGTGTCCATGTGTGGGCAATATGTCAAAAACATCACAATTTTTACATTGATTTTTAACTATTGATTTCTTTATATTTTTAACTAATATCCAAGTTACAGAGAAGTGCAATCAGTTTTCCTATGTAAAAACACAATGTTATAAGGAAAAATATTTATCATAAAGCATTTAGGCAAGATAGCATTTCTAAATACATTTTAATCAGTTTGACAACTCTTTAAAGAGCAGACACACTAAAGAAAGCGTTTTCAGTTTTCAGAGGACGAAGCATATTCAGGTGAATTTATACATTTTTGTGGTTGATCTCTCCCCCCCCCACCCCTTTTTTTAAATACTAAATTATGAATTAGATACACAATTTTACTTTAGAATTACTGGACATTCTTTATTTTTTAAAACCAGTCCAAACTGAACAGAAGGTGCTGTCCATTAATTTGTAAAAGGCAAAGTTGACAGATTTATTTCTCATTCTTTCCCTTGTCAGTAATCGCTTATTTGACCTTCGCTCCCTGCAGGGTTAAAGTTCAAATGAAGCTCTGTATCAGCTAAGAAAACTGAGGGTTTTTTTTTTTTTTTTTTAACAATGACTCAGCATTGCAACTTGATAAAGCTGTTCACTTATTTCACACTGTTCAGGAGTGGGGGGGAAAAAAAGTTCCGTTTCGGTGTAAGTTTACATGAGTCATTCAGGATCTATGAGAGCTCGCAGGGGTGTGATCGAGCAGAGAGGCGGGGTTGATTATTTCTGTCTGTGCGTTTCTCCAGTAGAGCGCTGTAGTAAACAGAGTGAGCCTCCCTGCTCTGTTGCGCTCCTTCGATCCCGCTGTCTGTCACACCGACTGCATCTGGTGTTCTCACCCAGGAGCTCAGGATTATTTCAGGAGGTTCCAGCCCAGAAAGCGCAAAGTATGTTTGACTCACCCCGGGACTAAAAGTTTTACCATTTGCTGTCTGTCGGACCCTGGACACACTGATTGGTTCTTCCATTGAAACTCAGAGGCAGTCGCTCCTGGGAAACACTTTTCTATGGCAAGTATTTTGTTCCTTTATTTTTATTTAAACCTTTTTTTTCAATTAAAAAAAACTCTGAAATGTTCCTTACAGTGAACTGCTTTTAAATCTGAATAGGTTTTATTTTTGACACGTGTGAAAGGTGCTAGAAAAGAGTTGATTTCTAGTCTTTTATTCAGGCCAAAAATTGTCCAAACTCAAATAAATGGTCAAACATTTCAGCTGAAGCAGCACTTTAAACTCTGCTTTTTCCTCCTGTGTCTGGACATTTCACATCTGCTTCTTGTATCAACAGACCAGTCTATCCTTTGGCACTCGCCAGCGTCTTCTCCGCTTAATATTCTTCAGAGCAAATTGTAAACTGTTTTGAAATAATTTGTTCCCAAGTCACATTGGGAACAGCTTGCATCCAAAACAGCATCCAGTGTGAAGTTCTAATCTGACTTGGAATACCCACTTCTCCTTTTGTTTCCTTTCACTTCCTCCTTTTTTGGTCTTTTTTTTTTTCACCTCCCTCCCATCTTTTCCTCCTTCTTCTCCTGCCCCGAAGCTATGGATAGGAGGGCAGGTTGCATCACAGTCCAACCAGTTTTGCCTTCAGTACACTTGACTTAGCTGAAGCGGAGACAGAGCAGCTGCCGGTGAGTTGTGTATTTCTTGCGTAGTTGTATTGATCATCCGTAAACGAATGGCGTCCGCCCTAGTTTTGTTTAGGAGTTCTGCTTCTTCAGCATTGTGGCGGCTGCTAGACCGCGACAGAAGCATATGTCATTTAAATATGTTGTAAATATTTAACGGTTTGGAGATCTCCGTTTGGAGATCTGAAAGAGACTATGAATGAAAGGCTCGTTCAGCCAATGAGGAAGCCAAAAAGATTTCATGTTAACTATGATTTAGTTGGAAAAAGTGACTATCAATTGTTTTCTGATTGGGAAAACGTCTTGTGAAAGTGAAGGTGGTGATATTTTTCTTTGGCAAACTTGACTGCGTGTTGTAACATACCTTTTGTCTGGAATGCATTGTCAGCTTTCCTGTGAGTACGCTTGCTTCTTGGTAAATTTAATCTCTGGAAAGTTTGTGTGACACTGTTCCATCTCTTATCTCGTCCTGCTGTGTTACAAAGTTTAGAAATGATGTTGACGCTTCATCACACAATAGGAAATCAGCGGTTCCCAAAAAGGTTTGTATGGTATGTCATTTCAACTTTACTTTTAAAAGTTGGAGCAACTTTCTAGCTTTAAAAGAACAACTCTGTCTGGGAAAAAAAAAAAAAAAAAAAAGTAGTCATACAAAGTTCTTTTTCTGTCAGGATAGTCACTTATGATTAAGATTGAATCACCAGCTAACTTGAATTAAGGATGGGCATTTCATTCAAAAATACTTACTTAAATACAATGGTAATTATTTGAGCAACTTTTCATGTTAATCCTCTTCTCAAACCAGCCCACCTCCCATTTCGCTCAGCTTACACAGTGTTAGTAACAGAAAATCGTCCCATTTCTTGTAATTGTGCTTGTACGTAACCTGGGAAAAACACCCCTCTTAAAAAATGTGTGTCACTGTGCAGAGGAGGACATTATGAAATATTGTGTACAGTTACTGAAATTTGTCTGGTGTCCAAATCTTATAAAACAACAAATGACTCACGCAGACTGCTCTGGACTCTTTGAATGAGTCAGATCCACTGGATCAGATGAGATTTTTTTTTTTGTAGCCAGTTTTGGATTTATTTGGCTCTAAGAAGATTTTGCTTATTGCTGATGGGATCCAGAAACACCGTTATATTGTTAAAAAGAAATCCGGGTGGCCAAAAATCCCAAAGATCAGACAAGCTCGCTGAAGAAAGAACTGAATGAGAGCAGTGAAATGATTATCCACTTCTGTGGTAAACAATCAGCAAAGTTTACAGACAGGCTTCCTGTTTTAACCTGGATCTGCTTTACTTTCCAAATCTGTGCTCCAGCAGATCGTTACCGTTATGGCTGCACTCACCAGTTTTGGTCTTATCTCAAGTGGCTTTGATAAGCTGACTGAACTGTTGATTGACCATTTGTTCAACCTCATACCTGACCCCAGCTGTCCAATAGAAACTTGTCAGCAGTGTGCAGGCACCGCAGCATTTAAAACCTTCAGACTGATTGACATTAGCACATTTGTTGTTTTTCTTTCCTACAATACAAGCCCAGTTCTGACAGAGTTGGAACCTCGTGTAAAATGTCAGTGAAAACAAAATGCAATGATTTGCAAATCTCTTAAACCCGTGTTTTATTGACAATAAAACATTGTAAACATATGAAATGTCTAAACTCAAAAAATGTACCATTNACAATGTTAATGTTGATCTCAAAAAAGTTTGGACAGGTCCATGTTTCCCTCTGTGAATCATCCCCTCTTCTTTCAACAACAGTCTGCAAACATCCAGGAACTGAGGAGAGCAGCTGCTGGAGGTTTTGGAGGGAATGTTGCCCTATTCCTGTTTGATGGAGGATTCTAGCTGTTCAACAGTCCTGGGACGGCTTTGATGGATTTTTTGTTTCATGATGTGTCAAATGTTTTCACTTGCTGAGAGGTTTGGACTGCAGGCAGGTCCGTTCAGCACCTGGACTCTTCTACCACGAAGCCTTGTTGTTGTATTGGATTCAGAGTGAGATTTAGCATCACGTTGCTGAAATATGCAAGGCCTTCTCTGAAAACATCTAGAGGGGAGTATATGTTGTTCTAAAACCATAATCTACTTTTCTGCATTGATGGTGCCTTTCCATCCAGATGTATTCGGTGTCCATGCCATGGGCAATAATGCACGCCCATACCATCAGAGAGGCAAGCTTTTAAACTGTGTGCTGGATGGTCCCTTTCCTCTTTAGTGGACATGGTTTTTAAAAAGAATTTCAAATTTTGATTTGACTGACCACAGGTTTCCACTTTGCCTCAGTTCAAGTTTTTTTTTTTTTTTAATTTTTTTTATAAATGGCTTCTTCTTTGCATGATAGAGCTTTAAGCAGCATTTGTAGAAGTGTTCCTGAGTCCATGCAGTGATGACCAGAACAGAATCCGAGCTGGCTTTAATGCAGAGCTCACAGACATCTAATACTGACTTTCAGTCTTTGACCTCAGAGATTTATCCAAATTTTTGAAATCTTTAAAAAACATTATGAACTGTTTTTTTTTTTTTTTGTTGAGGAACCTTATTCTAAAATTGTTCCACTATTTTTACATGCATTTTTGCAGACTAGTGAACCTCTGCCTAACTTTACTTCTGATAAATTCAGCCTCTCTAAAATGTTCTTTTTATACCCAGTCCTCTTACTGACCTGTTGTCAATTTACCTAATTAGTTGAAAAATGCTCCTCCAGCTGTTCCTTATTTGTACCTCTTGCTTTTACAGCCATTTGCTGCCATAAAAATCATCATACCCCCCCACCCCTCCCCTCCCCTGGCCAAAAAAAGCTACAACTTCTTTGTTTAGATATTTAATGTTTCCAGTGTGTTTAATGTTTCCCTGGCATATGCAACTTTAAGCTACATTACAAGTTGACAGACAAGTTGAAGATTTTAAACTTAAATGTTGGATGGATGTGGTGTAATGGGGAAAATTAGCACCTCACAAAGCAAATGGATGTCCCGTTTGTGAACTAAATAAACTAGAGAAAATAAAAACTTAGATTTTTTTTATATATATATAGACCTAACTTTATTTACTGTTTAAAAAAAAAAATTCTGAATTGCAGGCACTTTTTGATTAACAAGACTGAAAGAATATTACACAACTCAGCAAAGTTTTGTTTTTCTGTGTTTTAAATAGAACTAAGATGACATTTTTTATAATAATCTTGTCTGAGAATCACTTGTCTCAGTGAGTTTAGTACCTGCCCGATCCTAGACCCTTTGATTTTAGCCTCTTCACAATTGACAGATTCAACTAAAATAGTGGCTAAAGAACATTAAACATCTGTTAGATTTTTTTATTATTATTATATTTAGTTTGTGTAATTTCTACATGCAGATATTTGTTTAAATGCAATCATTCTTCATTCTTACATTTGATATGTTAGAAAATGATAAGCATCGAAATATTTTTTCCCCTGCGTTTCCTTTTATGTAAATGTTAATTTTGTATATTTTTAGCAGCAGACTCTCACAAACACACAATTTGCGTTCTCCTGATGGGGGTGAAGAACAACAAGTGCCTCTGTTTGAGTAAATCCATGTGTGTGAGGCATCAGGACTGTACTGTACCATAGTGAGGGAGAGCCTGTTTAATAAAGAACAGACATGCAGATGGGTAGGCAGTGTTGCATAAGGGCCACGGTAAAAACCAGGGCCTGGCTCTCCTCCTCCTCCTCCTCTTCCTCCTTGCTCAGCCAGAGGACAGATGGCAGGAGAAGAAAGCAGGCGAGCAGCAGTGGGGCTCTTCAACAGATGCATTGTTTATTTATTGAAAAATAAATCCAACGTGGGACAGGCGTGCCCCTGCTCCCGCTTTGATCCTCCTGCAGGCTTTTTTCAGTCCTACAAACTGGGCCGCCGTTAGCTGCAGTCCTTTGTGGCGTTTAGGGGCGAGGGCTCGCTCCAGCTGACACGGGGCGAGCGAGTGGGGGTCGTGGGCTCTGCTCCTGACAGGGCAACGACGACTGACTCTTAAGAAAAAGACCTATTCTAAATGATGAAAAGCATACTCCCTCTATAAGCATTTCCCTCCCTTTCGTTCCTCTGACAATCCACCACGCTTAATGCAGGAGCTGATATTGTATATGTACTTAGGAATCCAAATCATGAAGAAAAGCTGCTCACAGGACGGAGAAATGGAAAGCCAACTGATGAGTTTGACTCCTGGAAAGTGCTGAGGCATTCAGCAGCATACTGCAGGATGATCGGTGTTGTACTGAGACCGAAATGGCTCTCTCTGTTTCTGGTTTTCAAAACTAAAACACCCTGTAGAGCGATTGTTCTCTGAAACTGTTCCAACAGCTGAATAACATGACCTTATTTGTTAGATGGTCTATTTAAAAATATAAAACAAAAAAGAAAAAAAACATCTGGAATGTTGTTTGTAGGAACATTTGAAAAATGGCAAACACGAAGAAACACTTAGTGGGTTTTTGTTGCTTACTGCCGAAAGGCGAGTAGTATTTTTGCCTGTCTGTGCTTGTCTGTCAGCAAAATATCTTATGAACTACTAGTTGCATTTTAATTAAACTTTCAGAAAGTAATTATTTGATGCACACCTAGCACTGATTAATTATTGGAGTTAACCCAATTCATGATGGTTGCTAGAGCTAATTGACATTAGCCGACACAGTAACTATGTAAAATTGTCTTAGCTACAGATAAATATCTCTAGCTCGGACAATTTTACATAGATTGACCTAACTCATACTTCATCGCTAACAGAATGAGGTCTTGTAATATCTCATAAGGGTATTTTCAAGGTTTGACTAAAAACGCTAAAACTACATTATTTCTCAACATGAGATGATCTTACTTTAAAACGCTTTAGGAAATACAGCAGGCAATATGCTTTCCTTTAAGAAATGTTAGGCCTTTAATTGGAGCAGCATTGATGGCAGAAACAGGCAGATGAACTAAATTCAACTACATGGAAGAAATCGGGAATCAGGAGGTGTTGATTGCCACCCCTAAACTGATCTTAATTTTAGTGTTTTAACTGCGAGCAGCTAACTTGGAAGTTTTCAAGATGGAAAACAAATGTCATATTTTAGACAACTCACAGCTCCCAGAAGCCGGGACGCTTGCAATAAAACAAGCTCGAGTTCCGATAAATGCTCAGCATTATCGGCGAGTTTCACGTCGTCGGTAATGTTTTGTTTAGTTGAAATTCGGTCGTAAAAATTTCTTTTCAGTCACGGTAAGGTTGAGTTGTGTAGCACTGAGCTGCAGTGATTTATGCCCACCGGACAAAGGTGTCTCTGACTGCGAAAAGGAGACAGTGGTTGTCTTCTTTCCGTCGGCTGTGGACTATGATCTGCTGATGATGAGGGCTTACATCAGAGTTGGATGTTCAGCCTGCGTGAGCTGGTCTGACCAAAGTCTGTCTGGGTGTTTCATCGACTTCACGGCAGTCACTCTGTTTGAACAAGACCGAGCATGACTGTTGCTGCTCCAGTGCCAACCAATCATTTACATGTGTGGGTGTGTTTATTGGAAGTCACTTAGGCGTGTTTTTTTTTTCTTTTTTTTTTTTTCTGCATCATTTGTGGATGGAAAAGAGGGAAAAGGCTTGGGTTTCAAATAAGGAAGAAGGAAGGAGGAGTATAAAACTCTGCAGGTCATTCGTGACTAATAAACAAAGTAGTTCACGCTAACAAGCACAACAGACAAGTTGCCAAATGACCCGCATGTTCAGGCAGCATCTTAAAGCAGCATCTTCTGTGTAACGATGGAAAGTGTTTGACCCGTGTAATTAAACCCTCTATACCTGGATGCCATCAGCAACGAGAGCTTTCAGTGTGTGACAGAAGGTTAGAATTCAGTATGGCAACATGAAGCAGTGTTTTGAAGTTGCAGCTCAGGTTTCATGTTCGTTATTGTCTGCGTGGACGTGAGCGGAGGTTAATTATGGTCACTTTGAACAATGATGTGCAGCTGAGTTTGCTCAATGGGTGTGGGTATCAGTATGAGCACCTGTGTGTGCGTGTGTGTGCGCAATATGTGAAAACGTGTTCATGTTTCCACTGCTCCTAACAGTCACCTCCAGCCTAAATCCCATTCCATTATTCACAGGCCTAAAAAGCAAACACAAGATGTGTTAAAAGCCGGAGCTTAACACTGGCTGTGGGAGCGCTGCTAATTCGAACACGTCATTACAGATAAGATGTTGGTTAAAAAGTGTGTTCTTTAATCTATACTTCCCAATTTTTTAATATGCAAGAATCTGCACAGAAAACGGAGGCTATTTTTAGAAGAAGCCAACTTTCTTTCTCATAAGTAAAAGATTAAGTAAAGATCATTGATGTTTACGGTGAAATACTTTGCGGTTGTCAGGCTTTTTCTTCAGTAATCAAACTCCACTTTTCCTCGAGCCTGTTATATTTCTCCAGGAAGGCCCAGTGAAGTTGCCAAGCATTGCTCTTTATGTGCATCTGTGGATGCGTTTTAAACTTTAAAACAATGTACCCATGTTGGGAAAAGTACAAGTTGTCTTTATAAACACTTTGACGTCTGTGGACACCAGGCAATGGCCATTTCAAGTAGAAACATTATTGAAATTAGTTGATGTAAATATTTGATAATTATTTAAATAATACAAGACTTTCCGTAGTTGCCTGAACACACAAGGTACGGGACAAAGTGACAGCCATTCATCCTTTTCACAATATCTGTTTTTTTTGTTTTGTCCTTTGTTGATGCAGCGCAAAATATTACAGCACAAGTTTCTACACAACAAACTGTTCAGTCCAAAAAAATAAGCACTGAGCTAAAGCTGCAGCTGTTATAAAACCATTCTGAAATAGGCATGGGGCAATTACTAGTTTTTAAGGTCTAAAATGCTACGATGTCAAAACCACATTTGTTTTTTTTCCCTGTCATACTGTTCTTACGGTTTAAATTCCTTTTGATTAAAATACCAGAAATGAAGCATTTTTTGTGTGTTTTGATTGTTTTTGTTTTGTTTTCCCCTCCCGGTCACATAGTGCACCAAGCAGCACTCCCCCTCTCCTGCCTGTCATCATCCAGTCGTCTAAGGTAGTCAAGGGAGGAATTCCCCTAAACTTTAATGCTCGTTTAAGCAACAAAAAATGTTATTTTGCAGATAACTTTGTCAGTCATAGCTGGTTTACCTGAGCAACACATCTTTCTTTATAAGGCAACACTGTTATGAAAGAAACAATTGCACCAAGCTATAAGAGTTAGCATGTCAGCAGGTGACACATACAGCCTACTGTAGGCTTGCTATGGAGGCTAATAATCCAGAAAATTGCTCATATCAGCTTGTCACGCTCTTACATAGAACAAAAAGCAGTAATATATGCACTATTAATTTACAGTTGTGGCCAAAAGTTTTGAGAATGGCACAAATTTAGGTTTTCACAAAGTTTGCTGCCTCAGTTTTTATGATGGTAATTTGTATTAACTCTACAGTATGAAGGAGTGATCAGATGAATTGCAGTTAACTGCAAAGTCATCCCCTGCTATGAAAATGACCTTATCACAAAAATGCCTGCATCCCAGTCACTGCATTTCAGCCCAACAAAATAGCCCGCTAACATCATTTCAGTGATTATCTCATTAGCGCAGGAGGAAAGGTTAATGAGGACCTGACAGCTGATATCACTCTGTCATGCTGATTAGAAGAGCAGACTGGTTGTAGTTTTCTTCTGCATTTTCTTCTACATTGCTGCTTGTAAGATTGGCACCCCAATCAACCATTTATCCAACCATCAAGAACTTCAAGGAGAGCGGTTCAGTTGCGGTGAAGAAGGATTCTGGGCACCCAAAGTCAAGCAAGCGTCAGGATCATCTACTAAAGAGGATACAGCGACGGGATCAGGTCACCACCAGTGCAGAGCTTGCTCAGGAATGACAGAGGACGGGTGTGAGTGCATCTGAACACACAGTGAGATGAAGGCTTTGGGAGGATGGCTTGGTGTCAAGAAGGGCAGCAAAGAAGCCACGTCTCTTCAAGAAGAACATCAAGGACAGACTGACATTCTGCAGGAAGTATAGGGATTGGACTGCAGAAGACTAGGGTAAAGTTATTTTCCTCTGATGAAGCCCCCTTCAGAATGTTTGGCACCTCTAGGAAAAGGATTGTCCGGAGAAGAAAAGGTGAGTTCAACCATGAGTCCCGTGTCATACCAACAATGAAGCATCCTGAGACCATTCATGTGTGAGGTTGCTTCTCATCCAGGGGAGTGGGTTCACTCAAAGGGAATGGTGTCAAAACATCCTCCAAGTTCAACTTCTTCCAACGACCCAGGAGCAATTTGGAGATGAACAGTGGTTTTCTTCAGCATGATGGAGCATCGCGCCACAAGGCAGAAGTGATAACCAAGAGGCTCAGTGAACAAAACATTAAAATTTTGAATCCATGGGCAGAGAACTCCACAGATCTCAATCCCATTGAGAACCTGTGGTCAGTCCGCAAAAAGAGGGTGGACAAAGAAAAACTCCGCTCTGATCAACTCCAAGCACTGATTAGGCAAGAATTGGTTGCCATCACTCCAGATTTTGCCCAGAAGCTGATATCCAGCATGTCGAGGTGAACTGCAGAAGTCTTAAAGAAGAAAGATCAACACTGTTAATATTAAGTATTTGCTTAAATTGGATCCATTTGTCAATAAATAGTTAAATGTATGGAATGCCAATAATTGTACTTCAATATACCATATCAACATCTGAAAAACTGAGGCTGCAAACTTTGCGAAAACCTAAATGTGTGCCATTCTGAAAACCTTTGGCCACGACTGTTGAATTTTAAACTATAAATAAATACATAAATAAATAAAGCATCCTGTTGACTCTGGTGGTTTTAGCTGACATGAAATTTAATTACATTTAAAATTTATTTTCAATACTTCTGATTTAATAAAAAATTCAGTCGTGATCTTAAGTAATGTTAATATAAATATAAAATATATAAAATATAAAAGCTGATCACAAATTGGTTTAAATCGGTCCTGAATCCAGGGAAAAACTTAAATAAATATGAAAATAGATATTTAGTATCTCTATATTTATGTATTTAGTAGGTGATGTTATTTTTTAGCCTGTTTTTAAATAAAAGCAAATAAATCACGATTTTTCAAATGTTCTTGTTTTAATACCAAACTGTGGTCCTTTTGCTTGAGGTTATCATACCATCAGAATCTCATACCGAACCATACCTGCTCTGAACACAGAGAAATCCTTAACATGTGTGACAAGGATCTATTGATATGATCATACATTTTTGTTCTATTTACTAAGGACTAATATTAGTAATCATTGCTTGATTTGTGTTCATCAAAGTTCATCATTAACTTTGAATTTATACACTTTTAATGACTATTGAATATTTGAAAATCATGCCTCATTCCTACTGACCACAGATAATAAAAGTATCCAATGAATGCATGAATCCCATGAAGGGTATTCCAACAATAATTATAAAAATATAAACACATCAAGTCATATTTTACAGTTGATCCTTATCAGTAGATCCAGATAGTTTCTGGGCTTCATGTGTACCCGAGTCCTTGAAAGTTTTTTCAGGTCCTTTTCCTGCTGATTGAGCAGCCCAGTTTTTTGGGAAGGTGCTGATGATGACTCAAGCTGTTTTTAAACCCCTCACATAAAATGTGGCATTTATTAACTCAATGTTCCCTTTTAATACGTTATCTGATTTGAAGCAGTTTAAGGAATCAAAGATTCTCAGACTGATTTGCTTTACTCGTGAATGTTTTCGAAACAGATGTAGGTGTTGTTGGAATTTAGTAAATTTTCTAGCTTTCCTTGGGATTTTTCTGTTTTGTGCAAGTCAGCTGTAGGGGAATCACATCACACCTCATCAGTTTTGACTCAGCCGAAAGAAGAGGAGTGGGTTATTTTTTTCTTATCTCTCAGAAGATGTATTCTTTAAGAAATCAAACCCTGTGGCTCATACCCTCCTCCATCATGGTGCAAGCTCATTCTGTTATGTGAGTTATTACATAAGTGCTAGGTGAACTCTGGCAGGACAAGCTGTTCCGGAGGAGGACTGAGTGAGCTTTGAGGGGGGAAATACAGTCAGACTTCAGACAGACAGGAGTGTGGATTTGACTTTTTCCCTTCATCATACTCTTGCGATTTTGCAAAACTCAAGAAAGCAGGCCTATGATGGATGGGACTTGTACCTGTGAGGCAGCGTATGCAACAACCACAGAATTAAGCATGCAAGGATGTGATGGGCTGTACAAACTCTTTTTGAATTGTTCTCAGCAGCCAAAACTGGTGGCGATGAAGAGGATGCTGCCAAATTCAACAGCCTGGCTGTTTTTCTAAACCCACCTGATCCATTCTTGCTCATAAATCAGTTTAAGATGTTTGAATGTTAAACTTCAGAATGACCACTCCACAAATTGTCTTTATAGTCGGCTGACAGAAATATTTATATGTTTGCATCATAATAACATCAAACTCTTACGATGGGGAAAATGTCGACTCTCCAGAGGTGCTTTCAGACTGCAGGGGACCATTTCACACTTTGGTCATTCATAGTCATTTATTAGGTCTTTTTCTAGCTCCTACTTCAGAGTAGGCTCAGCAGGGACTCTCAAATGACATAAGGGGATGTGATTGGGATGCTCCATCAATATGAAATCTTGCCTGCACACTCTCACAGCTCATAACAGGCTGTCACGTTGTCAATCCCAGTGTAACATGACTATTTTTATTCAAGCTTCAAAAAAACTAAAAGAGACAACTAAACTAAAAAGAATAAACACATTTTAAAATGCATATGTGTGCATTAAGCAGCAAGAACTACTTCAATCAACAAAAATAAAGACCTGAAAATGAGCCGAGTGTTCCTCAGGTGGTGCGAAAGCAAACACATAGGTCTTTATAATCGCTTCACAGTGGGACTAATAGTTTTTATAGTTCTGTCTTTAAAACTGTTAAGTCATGTTGGGAGGATCAGATGTTTGAGTAACAGTCTTGATTCACCTCAGAAAACTGCAATCTTTTATTTTGAACAAGTACATATTTACTGCACCCACACGCCTGCCGCACTTCCTGTCAGTGAGTGACATAACTTCACACCAGACCTGTCGCCACTTTGGCGTGTCTGTGGGGAGAGGCGGCGTGCGTGGTGAATGTGTGAAAACGGGGTGCATAAAGCAGGTGCCACGTGGCGTCGGGCATCCTAAACCAAGACGAAGGTCGTGATAGAGCCAGTCTGTGTGTGTGTGTGTCTGTTCTCAGCTGTTGGGAAGGAAGGAGATGAAGGAAGGTGGGGGTATCCCCCGCTAATCCAGACTGATCTAAGAGCAGGCACGCAGGGGATACACACGCGACACAGTCACATGACACGTGTTGTCTTGTACGCTTTCGTCCATTCGCAGTGCGAGGCACGCGTGGCTCCCTGTCAGCTGCCTCGCGTCGCCTTCCATCATCAGCTTGTCTAACACACTCCTCCTGCTTGATGTTGAGGATAAGAGCCGATCCAAACAGACTGTTAATGTGTTTTCGTACTCAAAGATTGACAAAAATGTTCAGTATTCAAATAACTGAAACTCAGTTTTGGTATTTGAATCTTCTGGTATTTCAGAATGCAAGATTATAAACCCTTCCAGGACCTTATTTGAGTTTTTTTTTTTTCCATCTTGGTGCTTTAGGCTTCCTGACTGAGCCTTTTCCTTTATCCTGCATTACACTCCTCCTTCTCGCATAAAGCAACCTTCTCTTTTTTTGAAGTTATGACAAGAATGTGAATTCCTCTGTTTTGTAATGAGGAATACTTTCTTGTCTTTAAACATTGTCTGAATATGGTGTTTGATATACTTGTTTCTCTGACCTGGCTGTCTGTCCTCACACCTCCTGGAGAGGCCTCCACCCATGCGTGACTCCGCTAAACTGAAGTAATGTGCAGAGAAGCACAAGTAGGTGATGTTGAAACAGACTGCTGATTAATTTGTACTCCTGAAGCAGCAAGCTGAGGTCAGTGAGTCAGTCCCATCAGAGACACCCAAGTCCTCTAAACCTGCCACTTATTGTTGAGCTGCAATGATTGAGAAATCTTTATTTCTCACACATTTTTTTCATCTGTCATTAGCATTAAAGTGGCTGTGATGCAGTTCCATAAATGACTGAAATAAATGCCAAAGCTTTGAAAATTCAGTAGTTAAAGGCCTACCATTCCAATCTAGCCACCACAGCCACATAGTGTGAGATGTGTTGATGTTTGGATTACGGGTTGGGGATGACTCTCAGCTACTACCACGTAGATTTTGCCTCATCTGTAATTTTGAGTAAGTTCTAGTCGTTTCCATGTTGGCGAAAGTAGACTGGCTATGGCAGCCACTTTAAAATGGGTTGACTTGAAATATCAATAGCAAAGGTACATCCAATGATTACTTTCTGAGCATTTTATTAATGTGTCCAGTTCTTCATGAGGTAGTTTGATAACAGACAGTGTTGACTGTACAGTTGATGCTAATGTATTTAGGCAAAAATGAACAGAAATCACCTTTTAACCCCACATCATGTTCACCAAAACACCATTCTCTTTTTTTTATCTCTGAGTCAGAGCCCAGCGTCTGACTCGTGCCTCTTGATCTCTTTTTTGTTTGAAGGCCGTCTGTGGACGGGGCTCGGCCTAGGCGCAGTCGCCCTGGGTGTATGAGAGGAAGGGTGGCGTCTGTGCTGCTGGGTGCAGGCAGAGGTCTGTGACAGAGGGGGAAAAAAGAGGAGAGTACTCTGGCTTGTGCAGCTCAGAGCGGAGCTTTTTAATCTCCGCAGGAGCATCAGATGGCGTTGACAGAACACAGGCACCAATTAGGCTGGAAGATTAGTGGGGGGGCTTTGTACTTCTGAAAAGCTTCTAAACAGACTTTATTTTTCTTCTTCTTCCTTCCTGGTTCTGTTTTTATTTGGGATGCCTCACCCAAAGTTACTCTTACCTACCTTCATTCCTCCACCGTTCGGTCCTCCTCCAGCACCGCAAACTGTAGGCGTACAATCTTTGATTACGCCTGACTGTGTGTTAGTTAATAAAGCTGCTTGTCAATGAGGTGAGCGAGCCAACAAGGAGAGAAGCTGGATGCTGGCATCCTGAGTGCCTGCAGGCATGGATACGAGGCCAACTTGCAAAGTCTTCAACTTCCATCTGCGCCAATTAACAATAGAGGGACGACAGGAAATGTATTTGTTTGTATTTCTTGTGTGCACAGATAGATGATATGGCTGTGCTTGTTGCCCTGCTTTGGCAACATATTTTCTCTAAGACAGGCAGATATTTATAGTAGGTCTGGTGTCTCTTTAGTTGTTTACATTTGAACTAGACTCCCCACGTTACACTCCAATCTCTGCTATTCACTCACACACACACACACACACGCTGCTTCTCAGTGCTTCTACAGGGAAACAATGTCAGGAAGTACATTAGCAGGACCTCCATTGTATCTCCCCATACGTCCTTGCTTCCTGAGCTGGGTTGGGGTTCTGACTAGCTGGGACACGCAGCAGAGTCTTCTAGTGCTGAGGTGGGGGGCAGAGCTGAGTTGGATCCGTCTGGAAAGAGACAGACAGATCCTGTAAATCCCGCAGCCTTCTGCTGTCACAGCTCTGAGTGGTCCTGTGGACACGCAGCCTCCTATCAGGCCGATCTATGGTCAGATTTACAGCTTCGCTGTGAGGATGCAACTTTAAAGAACTTTCGAGCAGACTGATCCGAGACCAGCCTAATAGACAGTTTTAAGCCACATGTGAAGCCACAGAGGGGCACAGATGGTGGGAAGGTTGGAGTCCCTGAACCTCGGAGCTGCCTGTGGCGGCCTCTGTGGTCGTTTCATTGTGGCAGAAACAATAGTGAAGCAGGGAGTTGTTGGTTCTAAATGTGTGTGTGGCTGTGATGATCTTTTCCCTTCGACCCGGTCCTTTTTTAAGCTGCGCCTGTGCTGTAACGCAGACACTTTGTGCACACAGCAGTTATTTTAACCGGACTCTGTCTCTTTGTTTAGGTCTGTCATCATCCAGACTGCCAGGACCTGAACAGCAAAAACCCGCTTCATCTGTGTGAGCCATGTGACTCACGCTGCCATCCAGAGAGCGCAGGCAATATGCACTTTGATCGACACCCTCGATTCGACTTACAACCTCAAGGTAGACGATTTCTTTATTTGGTGCTCCCCTCTGGGGCGATGAAGTCACCCCCATTACCTCATTACAGAACTTCACTGTGTAAATATCACGCACTCAGGTTTTATTGTCTATATAAGGCAGGTGATGTGAACCATTTCACTGTTTTGTAGCTAAATGAAATGATTCTTCGTGTTTAAATAAATTGTGACTGTTGCTGATAAAGAATTGGGTTATTTAAATTAAGGTAGAATCAGTGCAGCAGCTGGATGTTTTCAGAGCACTTACTTGAATCCATGCTTACAGTATTGTTCCTGTTCTTAATCAAAAAAGTCTGACTCACGTGTGTCAAACTCAAGGCCTGCTGGCTAAATATGGCCCATGTTAACATTTTATTTGGTCCTCAAGAGAATATTTTAAATATAATAGATCTGGGCCACCAGTCTGTGACAGATTGAGTCTCTATCCCTTCTCAGTTTGCATCAAAAACTTCTTCATTAAGTATTTTATGTTCTAAAGTCCACATAAAATATCACTGGGAAAAGGTAATTTGGAATTCTACATGAATAGGTTGACATGTTACATCTAAAATCTAAAGTTAATTTGATTTTTTTTTTTTCAATAAATATTAACAGAGGCTGGCCTTTAGCTCGGACCAAGTCTTTTATTTTTGTCCCCCTTGTGTAACTGAGTTTGACACTCCTGGTCTAACTGATGGAGTATTTGCATTAAACTGTCAGTAAAGGCCTTCAGCAGGGACAACCTCGGCCATCTGTGACTCGCTGAACAGATGAGTGGGTGGCTTTCCAAGGAACTGGGCTTGTGTTAACTTGACATGCAGGGTGTTTTTTCAGAGCCCAGATGTTGAGTTACTTGAAGTTTCTTCGTTCAGTGGGGACAAATGCACGTCTGTTTCCAACAATCACCACAGTGAATTTCAGTTGTTTTTTTTTTTTGGGGGGGGGAACAAATGTTTTCCAAGGTTTGAATTTACCAGCTTCCTGGAGCTCTTTACAGTTTTTATTTTTAGATGTCAAGAAAATAGACCAATAAAACTGTTGCTAAATTACCTTCGCTGATCTAATGGACCCATTAACTGCAGGACTATTCTGTTGTTGAAAACTCAAAAGCTTTGAAGTTAGAAGAAGCACATTTATTTTTGTAAGGTTTTAGAAAGCCTCTTTGCTAAATAATTGCTTTGATTAAAGAAATGCATATCGGCCGCCACCTTTCATGCCAGAGTTTTAGACTCAAATGAGAAATGATGGAGTGGAAGCCATTTTGGTCAAACCTTTAAAAGTAACATTAGACACAAAGCCATGAGATATCCCAAAATGTCATCATCAGAGTATAAGAGTCCAAATTTTAGCTCAATATGTCAAATCGACTGAGTTATTACCCTCTTTAGTTTATGCTAATGCTGATTAGTTCTGGCAGCCATCTTGAACTGGATTGACTCCAAAAGTTAACCAGTTGTAGATGTAAATCCAGTGGTTCATTTTTCTAATTTTCATTCCCTATTTCATGAGATGTTTTGGTAAAAAACACACACACATACTCAGTCATGGGCAAAAACATTATGGCCCTCCTTCATTTTGAAAGCAGTATAGATGGAAAATGTTTTTCTTTTTTCAGTTAAACCTTGTTAAAGCTCAGTATTGAAGGTTGGGTCAGTTGTCCAACAGAGAGAGTGACTGCTGTTTTCTTAACCTTAAGCTTCCATCCTGGCTCGGAACGTGTCCACACGCTCCTGTCCCCCACGCACCAGCCCCCCCTCCGACATGGAGGAAGAGGAAGAGGGGAGCAACGACCGTGGGTCAGTAACCTCCCACTACATCCAGCCCGTGTTCAGTCATTCTGCCTCAGTCTTTTCACACCAAAGGACCATTTACAGCAATGAAAAGTGTGTTTTGCGCTTTAGGTCTCAGTGGTCACATTAAGTGGGGGTGGGGGGGTGGTTCTTATATACTGTATGAGGCTGTTTCAAAGAGCTGGTGTATGATGATGTTTGAAACTGTTTTACAGAGGGTTAAAAACGGTGGGGATGAAGTTGGGGAAGAAGAAGCCACGGAGACACACTGATGTAAGTAATCATGCAGAAGACGTACAACCTTACTTCCAGTTTTCTTTTCTTTGTGACAAAGTCCACCACGACATAACAATACTGTCTTCACCGTGGCTGTCTGTGGTCTGAGCCTGGCAGTGTAGAGAGAGGGAGCCCCCCTGTGGATGTGCTGAGTACACACTGCCGAGCAGCCCCGTCTGTGTAAACCAATCAGTGTGTCCTGTTTGCAGGACCCCAGCAAAGAGTGCTTCAGCCTGAAGTTTGACCTCAGCGTAGACATCAACACAGAAATTGTACCTGCAGTGAAAAAGAAAACACTGAGGTGAGAGGAGCGAAGACAGTGACCACAAAAATCCATGGTTTCCGGCACAGTAAACCGTGTATGAACACTTTATTTTCTTTGTAACAGAGAGGTGTTGGGTCCAGTGTTCGAGAGGAACGGCATTGAGTTGTCGCGGGTTGACTTGTTCCTCGATCAGTCCAACACACCGCTGTCCCTCAACTTCGAGGCCTACCGTTTTGGAGGACACTACCTCAAAGTTAAAGGTAAATACAGTCTCCTCACAAGATAAAAGGGGTGTCTCTCTGAGCTGCAAGTGTTGGAGACTAGTAAAAGCATGAATCTTTCATTGCAGTCCCACTGAACTCAGTGTTTGCAGCCAAGTGACGAATGAGCCGTGTGGCCGCATTTTGAGTGGCCAAATATTGAAAATTAAAGTCAGTGAAAGCACCTGGGATGACAGCAGACTTTGTCTCTGTCGTCCCTGAAGGGGTGGGTCCCCGCTAAGCAGAGCTTTATGTTGATTCTTCAATGACCTAAAGGTGTGACAAGCGCCTCAGACAGCTTAGTTATGGATTAAAGAAGATGGAGAAAAAAAACAAAAAGACTTTTTCTTTTTGCCATCTGATGGGGCGTCACCCAATCGTCCTATGGACGAACCGCCCATGGTAGGAAGACTGATTTCTTCTCACAGTTTCTGACTCAAATATAAAAGGAGTTACCCATTATCTTGTCATCGCAGTAATCAGACGTACAAAATACGTCACTGCGTCTGGATCTTTTTTTATGCCCCTCAGAATACTGTGGGAAAGTGTCTCTTTTCTGGAGATCAACTTGTACAGTTTTTAAATCAAAGGTTAATGAAAACCTGCCATAAAAGATCCAAAGTCGTAAAAAGATGCTATTTTTAAGACTCTCATCTCTAAACCACAGAGTTACACAGTCTGAAACAAAGTCACCATGGGGAAATGGTTCCAGCTGTTCAGTCCTAAAAAACATTTTATTTTTTCCTTTACAAAACTTTAAGAAACAAAAGGCTAAAATTATTTTTTCAAACATGCAGATATTTGTAGCTGTTTAATGCATTTTCTTCCAAATGTTTTTCATTGTTCTTAAATGATGATTTGTTTGTTCCGATTTCTCTTTGTGCAAAGATTAACCTTATGTTATTCAAATTGTTCTGTAGCTCGGCCAGGCGATGAGCTAAAGGTGGAGCAGGGTGTGAAGGACTTGCGGTCTCTCAGCCTGCCCAACATGAAGCCCTCGGGTGGTCAGAGCCCCTACATCCTGAGCCCAGCCGGGGAGAAGGTGGCGCATGAATCTCTGGGACGCCGGGACAGCATCGACCTGTTGGTGAGTGTTTGATCTGTTCACATGTGAAACTCTTCCCTCAGACTCATCAAACTGTAATTTATCACCTCTTTAAAACACAGACTGAACCAAAACACACACTCCCAAAAGGCTACACCTTTTTCCTTTTTTCCATCACTTCACTTTTTTTTCCTTCCTGTTCCACAAAGAATCAGGCTGGTTTCAGTATCTCACTATAATCCCGTCATGATCTCATTGTTTTCCATTACCGTTCGTCTCACTGCTGAATCCTGGGAATTAAATATTGGATTTATATTTAAATCCTGTGTGTGCTTTTGAGGGTTCCCTCATGTTTGAGCATGCCAGGCTGCTTGCTGCTGCCGCCTGATGTGTTTTTTTGTTTTGTTTTGTTTTTTAAGTCAGCTGTAATCTGGAATTTATTTGGGAACACTGGCTGCCATTTCCAGACTTCCTGCAGCAGCAGGAAGTGGCTGTTTTGCAAGCGATGAAAGATGCTGAAAGGCAAACGGAGGCCTGCTGTATCCTGATCTGCTCCGCCGCTCAGAAACAAGGCAGGAGGACATCAGGTTCAAGCTGAGGCATGTGAGGATACTGCAGACGGGGCTTACTTCGTTGGATTGTTCTGATTACAATTTAAATGTCAGGGAAATATTAAAAATAGCGTGAAATTTAGGAAAAAAGGTCCCTCTGACATGTTTAAGAAAATGGAGTTCTTTGTTTTTTTTGTGCTAGCTATCTCGTTTTTTGTTTTTTTTCTTCATTCAGCGCTTAGACTTACATGCTTATCAGACACTTACACTCTTATGAGCAGAGGCTAGCTTGTCAAAAAGTAGGGGGTATTAAGGTACGCCTAAGTCATGGTTTGATTTGGTACCACAAGAAAGAGAAACAAACACCAAATGGTACTTTTTTTTTTTTTTTTTTTTTTTTTTTTACAGGCAACTCTCTTAGAAGCAGAGACGACAAGAAAAAAACACCCTTGTTAGATGGGAGCGCCTAAGGTCATGTATAGAAATGTAGGATTTATCTACTGGTGAACTTACTTTATAATAAAAAGTCAGACTTTACTCCTAATCTTACTTTGCTCTTTAATCTTAAGCGTAAACAGTAACCCAAAGGCCATGCATTGGTAAACTTCTGCTTAGAAAAATATTACTAAACCAACGCCGAGGATCGTTTGCTTCAGTTAATTTGACCTAAACTTCATGCATCTCCCAATGGGAAACAAAATAAATAAATTGTGAAACAAACTTCTCAGCCAGCTGAGTTCTGGTGTGAGAAAATGAGGCTTGATATCAGGAATATTGAATAAATATACTAATGACTTGCCATAGTGGTCTTTTAAAGGTGTTGCTTATATGATGGAACTTCCTGCCATACCTGCACCTCTCTCCGTTGCAGCTGCCTGCGATCAGCGACACCGTAAAGCTTTTTCCTCCACACAGCTGATCTGAAACAAAGAGGCAAGTGTTTGCTTCTGCAGGTTTTTCTGAATCAGCCATGTTTTGTCTGTTGTAGAGCGTTTAGATAGTAACTTGACCTGCATTTCTGTCAGGGCTGTTAGCAAAATACAGTTAATAAAAAGGTGCGCCCGCCCTGGGTGCAGTGATCACCTGCGACTGACGCATTCATCATCAGTTCACTGAACCCGTCCAAAACGTCTGTACCGAACCGTCACAGCACAAATACACGCTCCGTTACTCACCTCTTAGTTCCACTGTTAGCTTCAGTCTCTAATGTAGCTCACCACCATCAGCGTGTGAATGGGTGAATGTAGTGTGAAGCGCGTTGGGGTCCTTGGTCTAAATAAAGTGCTGTACAAGTGCAGGCTATTTGCCATGAGTTGTGTGTATAAAAAAAATCAAAATAGAATTTAAAAATAATAATAATAATAATAATAACTGTGTTGCTGCTTTAACCCTTTCATGCATTAATTATGATAACTTCAGTCAGGATTTTTAACCAAAGTGGGGTTTTTTAGGGCACTAAAAAAAGAGTGGAAAAAATTGTTTGTAAAATATTTTTAATATTTTCAAATGAAACTTGGATTTGAGAAAGTTTTGTTTCACTTGCACTGGATGGCCAGCAGATGGCAGTGTATTTTATGATGCATTAGTGTCCACTTTAGGGGTCTATGCGTAGTTATAACATAAAAAAAACATACATATACAAGAAAATGGCTTTTAAATAGCTGTCCACTGCAGTAAACAGTATGCATGAAAAGATTATAACTATCTAGCATCAACAAGAATCTAATACAGGATTAGAGCAAATATCTTCAGTGATGAAGCGACCATGGTGTAGTTTTTCTCACTCTGCTGTCACATTTATTGAAATCTGCCCTGTAATTTGTCCTTTTACATACTTAAATCTAACCTGTTAAACTCCTGTCTGGATACTCAGACCCACTTACTTCCACGTGAATTAGATATTGGATTTACATGTAAACTGATGTCATTTGTGCTCCAGGGCAACAGGTGGCGGCTTGGTTAGAGCATTTTACCGCCATCTGGGGGCAGAGGTTCAATTATGAGGGTTAGTCATCAAGCCCAGACATAAACACCAGAGGTTGCTGAGGAAACTCAGGTTTTAGTCACCAAGTGTCTCATCCTTTGCTAAATGACTTCTTTAGTATTTTACTGTGTCCCATCAAAGAACTTGCAGAGTGATTGTTTTTCAGTAATTTCTGCCAAAGAATCACCTCTCATGCAACCGGGTGGAACTGAGCTGGCTCCAAACGTTCTCTGATCAAAATGTTCTTCAGATAACACTTAGCCTATGTATTATGGCTATATTCAAAGACGTTTCAGACACCAGGTTAAGTTTCAGTTTATATTTGCCAGGCTTTAAAGAATTTACTGTATTTGAAATTGCACTGTTCACAGTCTTTGTCAGCGTTCTGATTGGCTGCTGGGAACTCTGATGATCCGTGTTGATTATTTAGAGACAGGAAGTCTTGGCTAAGTCTTCTGAATGGTCAAAATTGCACTCCCGTCCTGCTGATTGTTCTCATCAAACACTGCTAACCCCACGGCGCCTTCACTGGCCCATGATTGCATTTGTTTAAAACCTCGCCATATCTGTGCTGCACCGGTTCAGCTTTGATACAAAACTAAAACAAGTCCCGCATTCAAACTTTTCTGTCGGCAATTTCAGGTAATAGAGACCAGTCATTTATATCTTGCTCCATTGCATTCATTAGACAGCTCTTTGGCTGCAGGTTAATCTGAGCTGCTGCAGTCACATAACCTTACAGGAGTCAGACATAAAAGAAATGCCCCCCCCCCCTTTACACACAGCAGAAGCTGTGATTCATCTGTTCAGGTGAAGTCGTTGACCTCCGGGGTCAGAGCTCGGGATGCTTTCGGTCCGTGTGCTCTCTGTTTGATGTCCGGTTCGGGCCAAAACAACATTTCATCAAAATAAGTGATGAACAAAACGTTGGTGTTTATGTCGCAGTAAATCGGGGCCACTCGGGCCACCAGTAATCTCGCGTTTTGTGCGTTTGCGAGAACAGAAACTGAGAGCGTTTTACGGTTGTCATAAAAAGATAGCTGGGCCATCTGGGACCGTGTGACAGTCAGGGAGCATTAAAGAGTACATTGATCCCTGCTCTCTGGCTCATAAAACACACATCCATCAGTTACCATGGAGCAGTGAACAAAACACCAAAGTGGCTCCTGCTTCGGTCTGTCACGCCACTCGAGTTAAATAAATAGCCACCATCTGGCAGGGTGGTGTGCGTACACCCCACAGCAGCATTATTTGATGCAGAGATACAAATCACACTGATTAGACTCACATTACAGACTGCAGTTGGAGGCTTGTGGTTTTCCCAGGAGTTGATCTGCCAACTAATGGATCCTCCATGTGTGAGTCGGAGCTCAGGCCTGCTATAACTCACTCTCCCCGACATCGAGGAAAACACACGCTTTGTTTTCCTTGGTAATACATTTCTGTTACCAGGTGTATGTTTAAAGAGCTCCTGAACTTCTGATTGTTGCATTCAGTAGATCTGTAAAACAATCAGTTTATGATTTAAGGATTAAAGGGACAATTTAGAAAAAGGTTCGGTAAATGAAAAATGAATACCTCTTGTAGATAACTTTTTAACTAACTCAGTTTGGAGAAACAGTTTAATTCTGACCAGGTTGTTGAGCTAATGGCTAATCCGAATGTAGCTGAAACCAAAGTGGATTGCTGCCATCTTAAAACAACTTCAATATAATAGTTTAAGCAAAAGCTATTATAAAATCCCTTACATTGCTGTCAGTTTTAGATTACTCAGGAGAAATATTATTTAACTCCTGACTGGAAGTATTACATCTAGCTGCTGCTGCTATTTACACTTGGATGAAGCACAGAACTCCATGTAAATAACCATGAATTGCAAAATTGATAGCAGTGTAAAAGTTTATAAAATAGCATTCACATTAACCATTACAGAAGTTGGGAGACTGAAGCTGCTTTCAGAATAAGTGATCTACCTTAGGCTTGGTTGCATTTGTACCATCCACACATACAGTAATATAAAGCTGGACCCACACGGGATCCCAGAAGCTGAAGCCAGAAGGGGAACACTTTCCACACAGGATGGTCCCAGTACATGATTTAAGTCCCTCCCCCTCCACATTAACTTATTAAAAAAATAAAAATAAAAATAAAAAATGGATTAACCTCAGATTTTTTTTCAGGTGTTGACTCTTGTTGATTCATGGAGTTCTTACTTTTCTGCTGTATGTTCAAATCTTTTTTTTTTTTAATACTTCTAGCTATAAGTAGTTATTTCATGCTTAAAAGAAAAGTCATGGGACACTTTGGTTGTGTGTAGGGGAGTAGGCACGACTTAAGACCCCACAGCCCTAGTGTGCAGAATCTGGTCCCAAAAATACAGCACAGCTTGTGTAATCCTGGTCCTGCTGGCTTCAGTTCCCTACAGCCAGAGAAAGTGGAGACACTTGGTCTATAATATATACAGTCTGTGGTTCAGACCAGCTATTAGCTCATCAGTTCTGTCAGGCCTGAACTCTTTCTCTTTACTATGGCTGTTCAAACAGTATTTACAACAATCAAATTATGATCATTTTTCCATAGAACTTCACATCAGAATGTTCTGGATGGCCTACAAACTATTTGTCAATGATACCAGCAGAGCGGCACGGTGGAACAGTGGTTAGCCCTGTTGCCTCACAGCAGGAAGGCTGCAGGTTCACCTCCTAGCCTTTCTGTGTGGAGTTTGCAAAGTGAGTAAAGAAAATGAATGGATAGATGGCTGGAGGATACAAGCAAATCTTTAATTCCAGCCTAATTAAATGTGTGATTTGCTGAATTTTACTGTCTTTACATGACTGTAAACATTTGAGAAAAATTGTTACAATGAAGCGTAAGTTTGTTTTTGTTACCTTTGAAAAATACTCAGCATATTGCGCAATGTTGAGCAGGCAACAGTTGCCTTTACAAAAAGAAACAGAGCTTTGCCTGGAGGTGGGGTGAGTTTGCTCCGTAACACGCAAGTATTTGATGTGGCTTTGTGACAACAAAGGACTCTGTGCTGCTGGAGGGAACGAAAAAGTTTATTTTAAGAGCCTGCGGGGCTACAAGCACGTGATGGAATAAAGAGCCCACAACTTTCAGAAGGTGACACATAGAAGAGAGTGGGGTGGCTTCTTAGTAAAAACGGTTTCTTACATGATTCATGTAGCAGAATGCAGCTCATACAGTTGTCTCAGTGGGTTTCTGTTTCTCTGGAGGGCAGAAGACGGAGGTGGGAACTTTTGTTTTTTTATTTCCTCCCAATGGTGGATGAGATTGAATGTTTCCTGATAATACGGGTTGGTGCTGTGGTGGTGTTCCAGTCAGATTGTCCCCTCCAGCAGCCAGCTCTTCACTCACTGTCTGACCCCTCTGATGGCTCACTGTATAGACAGTTGTCCTGTTAACGCAGAGTCAAGTAACAGCAGCTGAATCAGCATCTGTCATCCTGGGCTTTATTGCTGTGTCTGATCTGGAGGGCTTCACTGAAACAGGAAGGCTTCTTTACTACACTGGGGGTAGTGGGACAGTAGAAAGTAGGTGCTTGAGTTTATAGGCATCAGTGAGAAACATGAGTTTTATTTCCTGTGTCATGTAGTTCACTTTTCTCTACAAAGTTGACTGTTTTTCACATCAAGTCTCTGATAACGATCATTGCTTGCCTTTAAATAGTAAATTCTAATTTTATAATATTGTTGCCAAAGCGTCATAGTTCTCAGCTTTGTTTGCGTCATTGTTTAAAATGGAAGTCGTGTCTTTCCGCTCACTGAATCCAGTTTGTTCAGTAAGCGTGTGGGTGTAAAGAATTTGTTGACGCATGTTTGTTAGTTTGCTGTCTTATGAGACTAATAATGAGACAAAACAAGACTGCCTCGGGCCAACCATGCGTTCCTGGCTGATTCTGTCACAGGACGACTGCTCTACATACGAGTTTTCACACCTGAGATTAAAATGCCTCTGAAGCAATCCGATCTCAGTTCCTCTACATGCAAATAAAGGCATAGCCACGTCACGCAGTGAGCTGTCAGCTGAACGCCAACAATACATGAAATGGACTGTAAAATAACAAACACGGTTAGTCACCTGCGCTAAAAATACAAACAAATTAGTAGGTTCCCCTTCACCTTTCTGCATGTTTAGAGGAAACAAACAGACACTGGGCAGTTTGGGAAAGTTGTGTGTACAACAGTGAACTTGGAGCAGAGAAAGAAAAGGTTGGATCTGAGGAGCTCAGAAAGAAGATTATAAGTATCCAAGTTAAAGGTAAAAGCTTCAAGACCATCCCTAAGCAGGTTTATGTTCCTCTGACCACAGCTGCCAACATGTACCTCCACCAAGGAGGTTATGTTTTCGGTAGTGTCTGTTGGATTGTTTGTTTGTTAGTAAGATTACTTAAAAACTAATGAACAGATTTTGATGAAATTTTCAGGAAAAGCTGGGTTGTCACTATAAACAATTGGTTAAATTTTGGTAACAATCTGCATTACAATTTGGATTGGACAATTTCTTTTAATGATGCTATTGCGCTCCAAGTGCTTCTGGTAATAAATAATATCAGGTTCATGTATCCAACCTCCCAGGACCTGGAGGCAAGAGGAAATGCAACCCCAGGTTGATCAGACTGATGGTGCGGATGGTAAAAAGAGCCAAAACTGTTCAAGTCAAACTCTAAAATCAAAGAACATCACTTTCTTATCGCGCCATCCGTCACATTTTGAATCATAGTAGGCTTCATGGAAAACGCTATTGGCAGAGAAAAAGACAGAGTGGCGTGTTGACAAGTCCTAAACTTTCTGGGAGAAGTTTTTATATACTGAGACGAAACCAGAGCGTTTTGGCTCCAGTTAGCATTTATTTATTTATTTTTTAATTTTTAAATTATGGAGTACCAACAAATTTCTCTAGATCTTTAATAATTTGACATGAACACTACTGAGTCATCTGTGTTGCACGTTTGTGAAGGAAGGATAGGTGTTAGTGCTGGGTCTGAACAGGGTCATACTCTCCTAAAACCAAATAATTTAATGAACTTTGAGGAGATTGTTGGATTTAAAAAAAAATCCTCTTCAAGTGGTTCTCAAACTTTTTTAAAATGAGTACCACCTCAGAAAATACTACGCTCTTCAAGTATAACCTGTTGTGACAGACATGAAGAAAGTAATACTAAAAAAACAATTATATAAGCTTATGAGCCATAATCCCATCCCCAATTCAAAGGTCTCGGCTCTTCTTTTACCCCACAACAACTGAATCCAAACCTTGAAATTCCTTGAATCATTTTGCTCGTTTTAGTTACAGCAGGTCTTATAAAGACTTCCCTGGTGCTGAGTAGGCACTAGCACATCAGTGTCTATTTTTTCCAATGGTTCTCCAAATGTTCTTCATTGTAGTTTCTGCTTGTAGCCAAGATCAAAATGAATTGACTCGAACTGCTCATCTTTTTGGCCTTCTTTGCTCTTTAGTTTTACATCACAGTTCAGCTTCTGATGGTTAAAAAAAAAACCTTTTAAACAGTTAATATCATATTGTTTTCTGAGTACCACTAAGTACCACAGTGGTACTTGTACCACAATCTAAGAACCATAGCTGTACAACAATCTGAACAGTGTTAAGTTTGTGTTTTTCTTTACTGTGAACGTAACATAACTATCAGAACGCTGTTAGTCGTTTTACTGCAGTGGACTTTTTATGACTAAAAATCCGTAGACTTTGCACTGACACAGACTTCTGTGAAGTCACAAATCAGTTTATGCTCTTTTACTTAGAAATCACGTCTGTAGGTTACTTTATTAAGCTTATCAAGAGTTACGTAAATAATTTCTCAAAAGTGCATACCTGTTTTAGTCCAGGTGACTGAATGTGTTTGCGGTTTTACACAAACCTCACTTGATGTCTGTTGCTTTGTTGACAGCTCACTGTGTGCCATGGATATGTCTTTATTTGCATGTAGAGTAACTGAGATCCGATTGCTTCAGAGGCATTCTGATCCCAGGTGTGAACACTCGTATTTAGCTCGCTTGTAACATAATCAGCCCGAGCCGACACGTGTCGGTGCCAGGTCTGAGCCGGGCCTGAGCCAGGCCTGAGCCTCTCCATGTGGCGTAGGAGGAGCTGAAGACTCAGATGTGTGCGAGCTGGAAAGACGAAGACTTTCCCTTGAAGGTGGAGATCACTGCAGGCAAACACACCTTTTTATAATTATTGTTTGTGTGACCGTTGACCTGCAGCACACCTTATCTGCAGCTTCAGCTCGACATTCACCAGGAAAATCAGCCATGCTTCACTGTGCTCTCCACTTCTGTCCGGACTTAACCTTTCTAGAAAAATGGTTTTCTCCTGACTCCTGGACTTTGTTTTCTACGTCTTTTGACTCCTGAGATATAGTTTAAATCTTAAGTTTAGTGGGGGTTTTTCCCCGCTCCTGTTTTCCTGTGGAAAATGGTGCGTTTTGGTCGTTTGACGTCCTGGCACAGCTGGGACCTGCTGCAAGTGGACTCTGAAATTCCCGAGTCACCGACTGCTGACAGTATTCAGCCTACACGTCAGGTGAGACACTTATGAACACATTCTGTGGAACGGACTCAGGGATCCTTTTCTTGCCGTTTCTAAGGGAATGCTATTGAAGTGATTGTCACAAGTAGATGCCTGTCGCACATGATGATAAATGGGAAATATCTTAATCTAAAGGAAATTTCTCCTGACATGTTTGTCATCAAATAACTTTAGTGACAAAAAAATTAAAATTTGGTCACAATAAAAACAACAACAACTAAACAAGAGCTCAAAATATTTGTAGTCAAGAGTTTATTGCCAGCAGCTGCAAAATGAAAAGCAGGTGATAATGTTTTTGCCCGTGTTTGTGTCTGTCTGTTAGTAACATATCTCATGAACCACCGGATGAATTTTAATAAAATTTGCAGAAAGCAATCATTAGGCGTACATCTACAACTGATTAACCTTTGGATTCAACTCAGTTCAAGATGGTTGCCACAGCCTGCTGAGCTCAAAGAACACAAAAAAGGCAATAATTCAGTCAATTTTACAGATATTGTCCTCACATTTGATGTGGTAGCAGCTGAGATGCCTTAATTTGTTTTGTTTGTGCTGCTCTTGTGCTTGTCATCAGGCCTGCAGCATGAACTGACCGCTGGTGTTTCCTATGGTTTCTGTTTCCTGGTTTTGTGTGTGTGTGTGTGTGTGCGCGCGCTTTGTGTGGGTTACGTGTTCAAGCTTTCAGGAAGGTCAGTGTCCTGCTGATTTCCCGTCGTTAATCAACCCGCCTGATCAAGGGGAGTTGTTATCAGTTAACTACCATAAAGGCGGGGTGAGGGAGATTGGTGCAACTATCTTTGTCAGCACTTGTTTTTTTTTTAAGGATCCAGTCTTTTTTAATGGTTTTCCTTTTTCCAGGCCAAGGTTAATGGCACAAGCCACAGAGGATAAGATCCGTCTGTGAGCCCTGTTTGATGTCATTAACTCGACCGAAGTTGTCCTAAACGAGTCGAGCTACTTTAAAACCGAGAAAGCTGAGGAAGTCGCTGCCCTCTGCTCTGACAGGTTTACACAGAGGGCACAACGGAGACCTTGTGAACATAATAAGTTGGGTAAACATAAATACAGAGGCTTATTGTTGGCTGTCGGAGTTTTAGGCTGAAGAGTTATTACCAGCTTACTGAACAGACGAAACGTCTTTAAAGAGTTAATGACTTCAGTCTTCATGGTTCTGACTAACAACTGTTCGTTCTCTACTGATGGTGTACTTTTAATCTACAGTCTTGAACTCTGGAAGGGTTTCAGACTTCTCGGTCGCTACAGGAGGAGGCGTGTGCTTTCTTGAGCTTATCTATTGTGCTTAAGCAGCCTAATAATGTGCTGAAACAAGTCAACAATGGAGGTTTCCCGTTTGGCCAATAATGTGGAAATTTTTTTCCTTGTTTTTGCCGTCCAGCCTGGCATTGTTCAAAGACTTCGAAGCAAAACACGACCTGCACAAAACAAAGGCTTCGAGAGGATGTGATGGGGGAAAAACGATACATTCAGTCTGGGCTTCTCGGGGGTTTTATTTAGCCGATTTGTTGTGACGAAAACTAAACTTGAAAAACTGGAAACGTCCTGGTTTTACAAGTAGTGAGCTGCTTGTTTACAAGTTGAAAGTGATACGCCGAGCATTTCTTATCCTCACAAGCACCGGCGTGCCTGTTTTGAACCAGGGAGCTCCCTGTGAGCCGTCACGCCGACTCCACCTCCAGACATTCACATCACCCTCCTCCCGCACCTCCCCTTTCCTGGCCAGCACAATGAGGCAGGATCCTCCTGGTTGCTATGACTTCAGGCCAGTGTCTGGATGAAATGCGAGCAAACCAGGCGTCCCAGAGAGCGGGACTCACAGCTGACTGTTTGAACGACAGAGCAGAGGAAGACGAGAGCAAGGCAGGCCGGGTCAGCTGGAACAGGTTGTTTAGGGCTAAACGAAGCGTTTGTAGGGAAACAGAACAAACGAAACAGAGCTACAGCGATCTGAAGCGAGCGAGGTGAGGACAACGTGGATGCGTGTCTCGCCAGTGGAAGAGGCGAGAAGTTGAGTGAGAGCAGCAGCTGGCTTGAGGGATGGGCTGCGGTCCATGAATCCATCTGAAGGATTAGGATGGTTTTTGTTACGTTTGACATGCCTCTGGCTTCAATGGTGAGCACTGTTCCACGGTGGGAAACTGCTGATGGCTTTTTGTCCTCCTCTGGTCGTAATTACAACTTCCTGGCTTTTATATCCAACTGGGAAAAACTTTTTTTTGTGATATTCAATCTGCTGAATAACTTTCTTACACGTAAACTTTGCCTGATTCCATATTAAGGCTTCTTCTTTGCTGAGTTTCACTTTGCCCAAACATTTCCTGTCTGGTTGTGTGAAATCAACACTTCCTAACACCTGTGTCCTTCGCCAGTTGTTAAAAAAAAAAGCCCTCATTGGCTTAAGTTTTATTTCCTTTTCTCTAAAACAACTAAACCATCTGTCTTTTACTCCAGTTTCTGCTCGAATACTCACATTAAGTTAAGTCAGTTGAGTCAGCTGGCTCTTTGGGTAATAGCCTCTTAAAGATAAAAGGACTAGAAGCTGCTTCATATTTTGGAGGACCCCACACACACACACACACACACACGCAGATTTATTTGCCAGAATACAAGTGAGAGAGCCATTTGTCCAGCTTTTACTTTAGTTAAGTGCTTCCATAATGGTCTGGCTAATGATCCAAAGGCTGTGTAATGAAAAAATTCTTCGTACATTTGATTTAGTCAAACAAACTATTCAGTGTTATGAGTATGTGTCATAAAAGTGTTTTGTTTTAATTTTCTGCTTGTTTGTGCATTTTGCTCCACTGATCACTCTGCAGAGTCAGGCTTTTATAGTTTCAGTACTCAGAGGATGAAGGTTAGACGTTTTGTGTCTGTCAAAATAACGGGAATGTCTTAGCTGCGATACCTCCATATCAGCTGAAACAGATATTTTTATTGTCTGTCAAAGATGCTTTATTGTCTACGTCAACTGTGGCAGAATTTCTCCTTACGACACGCTCATGTACATCTCTTAACATACACAAAAAAACCCCAACATAAAACATACTGAATTGTCACAATTAATTTGCCGTCATTAGACTGTGTCTGTTTGGTTTAGTTTCCAAACATTACTGCAGATTGTACAAAGGATTTCTGGGAAACATTTTTTCCGGGTCACTGGGACTCTACAGCGCCTGTTTGATAGAAGCTTCTGAAAAACGTTGGGTAGTGGATGTGAGGGGTCCTCGGTGAGCAGGGCGGCTTTCTTGATCACTGAGCTGCTGTAGAAGTCTGACAGGGGTGCACTGAGGTAAACCAGTTCTTAATTATTGAGGTCAGGGTTCTCCTGCTGACATGAAAGGTCTGTCATTTCCTCAGCAGGTAGAAATGTTGTTGGGCCTTCTTGTAAACTGAGAGAAATACAGGTATGTGTCTGTTCCGTGGTACTTAAACGAGTCCACCTGCTCCACCTGTTGGCCCTGGAAAGTTTCTGAAAGCAACATACACCCATGTGTGGGTATGAGTAAACAAATATTTTGACTATGGTGTTTGTGTGTAGTGAAGCATCGTATGATCGGGTCAGGAATTTTGTCCGTTTTAACAATGGTGTCAGTATCCAGGAATGTGAAATTTCCCTGTCATCGTGTTTGATGAAGTGGGGGTCCGCGGCTGAGCTCACAGAAAACTACCCCCCCCCCCCACACACACACACACACACACACACACACACACACAAAAAAAAAACAGATTCCTCAGCGCTGACACTCCAACGACAAAAACAACTGCTTCCTCAGATACCCTGTTTGTTTGCTTTGCTGCGGCCTGTAAAGTGGGCAGATTGCAGGAGCGCGGCTGCGCGGCCGGGTCTGCCGACAGGGGAACAATGGACCCGAACAATAGGCAGACTCGGGTCGTGTGTTCTTATAAAACAACCTGCTGCCTGCTCCTTGTGATGTCATGAGCATTCAGTGCGAGGAAGTGGCGGTCCTTCCCCCTCCTGTTTGGGGATAGCTTTAACGAGCGTGTTGATGTCATCTCTCACTCTAAAATTCCCCTCTGATTTCCTGCTTATCCTGTCTTTGTATATTCTTCTTATTCCGCTAGTGTCTGACAGGAATTGCTTGCATTTCCAAACAAAATGAGCTGTTGTGCTCTTTCATTTTCTCTTTTCTTGCTTATCTCGATCAGCGTTTCAGTTTCATCTGTTCTCTGTGCCTGTCAGGGTCAGGCGCGGCGGAGGAAGAACATGACCGAGTTCCTGGGGGAGCCCAACATTCCCACGCCGGACTCTCTGGGACAGCTGGGTGGCTCTCTGCCCGGCGTCGGGGCCGGACCCGACAGCTGGAAGAACCGCGCCGCCAGCCGCTTCAGCGTCCTGTTCAGCTCCAACGCCGGAGCAGGGACCTGCGTCAAGGTAACAGTGAGGGTGTGAATGCTGTTTCAAACAAAGCACTGTGCTTTTTCTTCTGTAGGGAGCAGATTTGCTGCCCAGATGTGTCTCGCATACAAAAAAAAGGCATTGAAAAGCAAAAAAACCCCAAAAAACCAGAAGCTGGCAGCAGTGGGAGGAGGTCAGGAGGCCATATCTCGCCAGCCCGGGTGAAATCATTTCCCTTCAGTCTCTGCACTTATTGGCCTCTGTACTTTCCTCCCAGCCGTTATGGAAATGAGCACGTGGAGGGGAAGCCTGTGCTCACTGATTCCTATCCAGAATTTTCTTATTAAAGTCAGGTTTATGGAAAAAAAAGTCTTACAGACTTCCCACCCCCTAATTTGCTAAAAAAAAAAATTAAAAATCTGAATTTCTGAAAACAAATTGCTCAAACCTTTCACTTCGCTTTTTTATCTAATTAAAAGATGGAACCCTAAATTCATGAACTAAAGCAGTTAAAAAAGTTTAGGATGTCAGATCTCACCAGTAGCTGTTTTTGTCCTCATCAATAATTTAATTTTGCTTCAAGTGAAGGTCGGACACATGCCACACATCTCTCCTCTTCCTTCGTCCTGCAGGGTAGCAGATGTCATACACAGGCACTTCCTGTCAGTCGTGTGTCAACTCCAGGCTCATCTCTATTCAGCCAGTTTCTCTTTTAACCCCCTCAGGACCAAAAACCTGGAGCTCTGTTTGCCTGCAGGGTTGTACTGCTGTCAGTCACTCTGAGATAAAGTCTGAAAAATAAGCTCAGATCGAATCATGTTCCTCTTAAATCTCAAGCTATTAGTGAACAGAAGTTCCTGAGAGGGTTTCATTTCTGTCCACTGCCCTCACCCCCCACTCCGCCCTCCCTGTCTTCTATTGTTAGCCGGTCTCAATGCACAGAGCTCATTTTCATAACCATGTAAAGCCCACTAGCTTGAATAGTGGCTACAGTTGGATTTAAATACAGATGCACCATTAGGGACGGCGTCAGTGTGTTCAGCTCATCTTTTCTTGCATTTTTAACGTAACCATAAGCAGCCAAACTGAAACAAATGCCTGATTCCGCAGCTCATCGTGTTCTTGTGCTGTAAAATCAAACTGGACCTGGTTTGGAAGCCGTTTTTTTTTTTTTTTTTTTTAGGTCTCGCTGCAGGAGGTGGATCGTCTGGAGCAGCTTCAGAGCAAACTGCACACCTACTCCTTGTTCGGGCTCCCCAAAGTGCCTCAGCTGCTCTCCTTCCACCAGGACTCCTGGGAGGAGGAGGAGGAGGAGGCCAACCTGGTCATGGAGGACAGCTGGCAGTCGTTGCTGGACGACTCGGAGGTAAGGCGCCAACAGGAGCGAAGCCCTCGCCGACAAACATTTTTCATTATGCAAGCACGCCGATATCTTTTCCCTCCGTCACACTTTCAGTTCTTGCCAGTATTCCCGTAATAAAGCCTTTTACAGTCAGGCTGTTGTGCAGGGCTGTAAATTCCTGTGAAAATGATAACCACCATCACAGACTGTCACAGGCTTTCACCTGTTAATGTGTAATTGACTAATCAGCTCATCTGCCAGCTGCTGGTTTTCCCCTTTTTAACGAACATTCACTGCTGAAGGCTGCGAACATAAAACTGATTCCTGCCAGAAACTTCCCAACATAGTCAACTCGCCCTGTTGCTGATTAGTGTCACAGAAAACTGCAGAACACTTGCAGAAAGTTGTTTCTTTAATTTACAACTAAAGTGAGAATTAAAGCACATTAAGAGATTTTGTATTGTGCATTTTTCCAAAGTTACATGAAAAATACCACAGAGCTGCAGCAGAGCCCCCCCCCCTCCTCATTCTGGGTGTGCCTCCTTTGAGATTAATGATACAGCAATCTGCTACCTTGAAAACATAAATTTGGGCATAAATTACACCTGATAACTGGTAAAGGTCAATATAAGAAAGCAAACAGTTCTTATCTTGAGCACTCACAGCTGAGTTTCTTCTCAAATCCTAACATTTCTACAGTTTGGTCCAGGTAGTTGATGATGATACTCTCTCTGTGGTTTTGGGTAAAATCTCAGTTTTTAACAATTATTTCTGTCCGTTTCTCGGATCCAATCAGGAAATGACATTTTCTTTAAGCAACAGTTGTTACAAATCATGACATAATGAGCAATAAAAGAGATTTCTGCCAGTAAAATAAATCATTGTCTTCTCAAAATGCAGTCAGTGCTCGGAAGACTTTACCTGGAAACGGTGTCCTGTGACAACAAACAGGAAGTGGTCACTTACAGTATGTCATACTTATCAGTATCACCTGTGTGTGTCGACGCAGACGCTGCCAAAGCGCCAGTTCCACCAGCAGGAGGCCATATGGGAGCTGCTGCACACGGAGGCCACCTACATAAAGAAACTAAGAGTCATCACTGATGTAAGAACAAAGAAAGATCATTTACTGCAACACGACGTTGCGTCTGTTCTATATTCTGACAGATAAGAAACTGAATGAACTTCTTGTTTAAAAAAAACAACAACAAATAGAAAATTAATTATTCGCGTTAATCTCTAGTTTTAAACTTTGTGCCACCTCAAACTATTTCTTTATTTATTTTCAGTCTGAAACGTTTGGTCTCTCTCTCCAGCTGTTCCTGTGTGGCCTGCTGAACCTGCAGGAGAGCGGCCTGCTGACAGAGGTGGAGCCCACCAAGCTGTTCAGTAACATCCAGGAGATTGTCCGCCTGCACACGTCCCTGTGGAACCAGATCATGGTCCCCGTCCTGGAGCAGGCCAGGGAGGCCCGGGCCCTGCTGGACCCCACACACCTCCACGACGGCTTCAGGACGGTCAGCATGCATCAGCTGTGTACACGGGCAGCATAAGATTTTTTCCATTTGTGGTTGAAGTGATAGAACTGATGTAGGTGTCTGTTTGTGTGCTCAGTTTGGCTCCAGGTTCCAGCCCTACATCCGTTACTGCATGGAGGAGGAGGGCTGCATGGAGTACATGCGGACGCTTCTCAGGGACAACGAGCTCTTCAGGACGTACGTGACGGTGAGTGTTCTCCCCGCTCTCGCCATAAAACCGACTCTGGATTCTTTCGGCTTGCCCTGTCCTGACCCGCTCGTCCTTTTGCTCCGCTTCACTTCCTGTCTTTGTTTGACTCCGTCCAGTGGGCAGAGACCCATAAGCAGTGCAACCGTCTGAAGCTGGCTGACATGTTGGCGAAGCCTCATCAGAGGCTGACCAAATATCCTCTCCTGCTGAAGAGCATTCTGAAGAAGACCGATGAGCAGACAGCCCGCGACACCATTAACAGCATGGTGAGGATGTCCAGAATCAGACCTCGAGACTTTTCTATATACAAAATAAATACAAGGAATAAACTCAATACAAGTGACTGAAAAACCAACGAAGCACTAGAAATGAGCTTAAATTCAATGATAAATCAAAGGTTTATCATTCCTAGAGAGACCAAAAGTTGCCTGCCATCTTTCATATCAGAGTTTTAAACTAAGATCATCTTGTTTTGAGAAATGACAAAGTTGTAGCCATTTTGAAAATAAGGTTATGCTCCCTCTCATGCGAAATCGCAATATCTTTGATGATCTGTTAGCATTTGGAGTATCTGTTGTGAATGATTGTTAAAAACTACCACAGTAGATTTTAGATAGGAACTTCTGGTCTGAAAAATTCACTGTGGTATATCTATTTTTGTCTTTGCTAAAGTTGATTAGCTGTGGTGGAAATCGTCAATTTGGTTGGCTCTAAAAGTTAATCAGCTGTAGCTGGACATCCACTGATTGTTTCCTGAAGGTTTCATTAAAATCTCACCACTGGTTCAGAAGATATTTTGCTAACAGACAGCATTGACCGCAGCTCTGCAACACGATCTGTTCAGAGTACAAATAGGGCGTCAGTCTCAGCTGCTACCACACCAAATTATGTGGCACTTTGGTGCAGCTGTGTTGCATGTAAAGTGTTCTACGACCAAATAATGACAGAGAAGTAATAACAAATTTCAGAAGATGGAGAGCAGTGAAAACAGTAAAATAATTCCACAAAGTAAATAAATAAAAATGCACAGATAACCAAGTAGAAGTAAGTCCTAAACAGCACGTTAAAGTTCTTTAAAGTCTGAGCAGCTCTTATATGGAGGTAAATTATTCCGTAAAACAGGAGCAGCAGCTGCAAAAGCACCATCAGCTCCACTTTGAAGTTTAGATCTCGGAACATCTAAAAGTGTCTGGTTATTTCAATTCAGTGTTCCAAAAAAATAATGGTGCTTTAAAAGATCCTGGGGATAAGATCGAGCCAGACCATTAAGAGCTTTAAAAACTAACAATAAAATCCTAAAATCAGTCCTGTAGCAGACAGCAGAACTGACAGGAGCGCTTTGCCTCCTAAAGGTGGTCACAGTGGAGGACTTCATCAACAGCGTGGACTTCCAGATGCGACAGCGCCAGGAGCAGCAGAAGCTGGCCACCATCTCCGCCCGCGTGGACTCCTACGAGGCCGTGGAGGGCAGCAGCGAGGAGGTAGAGAAGGCAAGTAACGATTTATGAAGCCCCGGCGCTTTCAAATATGCGCCTTCGTGGGAGATCAGGCTTCACGCTTTTTGTTTTTCTTTTCTTCGTCGTCTCCTGTTCAGATCCTCAAAGAGTACAACCACTTCGACCTTATGGCTCCCATGAGAGGAACGTCGCCGGAGGAGACCCGGCAGCTGCATCTGGAGGGAGCACTGAGGATGAAAGAGGGCAAAGACAGCAGGGTAAGACCGAGTCACACGACTGCTTATAGACGCACCGTGAGTCCCTTCACTTTTGAAGTTACACCTGGTTTCTGACTCTTGCCCCACAGATGGAGGTCTACTGTTTCCTGTTCACTGACCTGCTGCTAATTACCAAACCGGTGAAACGGGTAGAAAAGGTTAAAATTATCCGTCAGCCTCTCCTCATCCACAACGTCGTCTGTAAAGAACTCAAAGATCCCGGTGAGCCCTCTTGTGTTGATTTTATTGTTTTGCTTTGGACAAAATGCAATATTTAGAAACCAAACGCCCTGTTTTGTCTGGAAATATGAATCAGAGGAAAGCAGGAAATCCCTCAAAGATACAAAAGCAAATATTCTGCCACACAGACAAAAAAAAAAGCTCAGCATTAAAAAAAAACAAAAATTTTGTACTGGAAAAGATGACTTTTTGCCTTCATAAAACCAACATTTTGCACTTTTTTCTGTTCCTTCAGGCTCATTTATCCTCATCTACCTCAATGAGTTCAAGAGTGCAGTAGCAGCCTACACTTTTCAAGCCAACAGCGCCACCCAGGGGCGAAGCTGGGTAGACGCAATCTGCAACGTTCAGGTTGGAGATGCGTTTTTTTTTTTTTTTTGCTTTCAGCTGTCCAGCTCAGACATTTTCAGGTTTTGACATTGCGGTTGTTTAGTTTTGTGTCGTAATGTCGGTGCGTCACTCGCCTCCAGAATCAGCTGCAGAGGCTTCGCACCCAGGAGGTCCTCCGACAGCAGGACATTCAGAAGAGATGCACGGACGAGGAGGAGGAGGAAGAGGAGGACGAGAGCAGCAACTCCACCGCAAGTTCTCCGATCCTGCAGCACAAGAACAAGCAGAACTCCAGGTACTACAGGGCTCCTTTCAGCTTTTAGAAATCACAGATTCACAGAAATAAGAACTTAACCTAAAAACCTGAGATTATAAAAGTTTAATTATAGTTTATAGTTACTACATCTGTGCTTAATTTTAAGGGATTATGTATAAAGATGCAATAAATGAAGAATCTGGGCTTTTAATTTGGTAAACACAACCTCTAATCAACAACAAAATGTGATGTGTGTCAATTTTTATGTAACACAAATTTAGCTAAAATGCTAAATCAAATTAAAAACTCATTTTTACCTGTACAGCTTTCATGGGATTCAAGAGATTAAATAGGAGCCATGTGCTGCTGATCGAACGTGGTAATTAACTAATCAGCAGAATGTGTGATCACCTCTATAAAAATCAGACGTATACGGCATACAGGTGTGTTAACACAATGCCAAGGTGGTAAGACATCAGCATTAGCCTTCGAGAAGCAACTGTTATTTAATAATAGACTGAATAGTTTAACTTTCCATGATAAGACTTCTGGAACAGGTTGCAACACATTCTGAGATAATCAAACCGTATGTCAGCACAAACACCTCACACTATCAGGCACGGTGGTGGAGGGGAGGGGGGGGGGACTTTGCACTGGACACGCTGCAGTCACCGAGTCTACTGTGAACTCCTCTGTATGCTACAGTATTTCAGACTGAAATGGCTGAAACTTAGCCCAGATTAGGACGGGTGTTTCAGAAGAATCCACATTTCTTTACAGTGTGAGGCTGAAACGGCAGCTCCTGTTGTTGTGAAGTTTTCTTAGTAAAGTTCAGATCTGAACAAGATGAAATCTGCCTTAAAGAAACTGCTAAATATCAACCAAATCTCTTTTTCAGCCAATCAGACGGTTCCACAGAGACCCTGTCAGTGATGGACGTTGACGAGCCGGTTGAGCACCAGCTCCCTGCCTCCAACTCGACCTCCCACCTCGAAGAAAGCTCCTCCGACAAGGACTCCGATCCGGACGGGTCTCTGCTGTCTGAAAGGTCCACTCACAGGGACAGCTCGAGTCTGTTCTCTGAGCACAGCCCGGAGGGGGGGCCCGACAGCGAGGAGCTGGAGCCCCAGTTCCGCTCCCTCTCCATGGACAGCGCCTACGGTACCCTCTCCCCTGAATCCCTCCAGCGAGAGCTGCGGCTACAGCCCGTCCAGAGTGAGGGAGAGGAGACAGAGGAAGGAGGAGTTCAGGAGCTGGAGCTGGGCGAGGCAGAAGCAGAGGAGGTGGAAGAACACGAGGAGGAAGAAGAGAAAGAGAATGGGTCCCAGATCTCTGTAGTCCAGATATCTAAGCCCCGCCGGCGGACTCCTGTTCAGTCCAAACTCCAGCACCTGCAGAGGTTATCATCTTTCACCTTGTCCCGCTCCGAGGACAACCTCCTGCAGCGCTTCCACGGCGATAACCCCAACTCCTGCATGCACTCCCTCAGCTCCGGCTCCCAGGAATCACACGGCGAGGATTTGGACACGTCCTCGCTGGCGCACAGCCAGAGCCTGTCAGAGCTGCGCCGAAACAGCCTCAACGTCTCCGAGGACTGTTTGAGCGCGAGCAGGCTCTCGGACAAACTCCGAGCCAGCCTGAGCAGGGCGGAGGCCATGCACATCCACAGGGCCCCTGGCAGGCTGTGTGAGGAGACGCAGCTGGTTCCATCCAGCCGCTCGGATAGGAACTGCCAGTCGAAGACGGGCAGTGACTCAGGAGAACTGTCACGCAAAAAGAGGAAAACTCCACCTCAGCAGCACAAGAAGCTGACTCTGGCTCAGCTGTACAGGATACGCACCACCCTGGTCCTCAACTCCACACTGACGGCATCGTAAGTCACCGCTGTCAGAACATCACTCTGTGCTTTACCCCTCAGTCATGGGAACATCTTTATTAATGTTGTTTTGTTGTCGTTTTTTTCCAGGGAGGTATAACTACGCTTCCAAAGGCCGAGCAGCAACAATTCAGACATAAAACACTCGTTTTATGTGGACGGACTGAGTTTCTCTAGATTCTACAGATGCACTCTTTTTCTCACACTGCCCTCTCCCTTCCTGTTGTTTTGGACAGAGTTGGGTCATTTCTTCTTTTTTTTTTTTTTTTCCCCCCCCTTACACTTAGACATCGACGTTTCCGTTTTGTTTTTCTGGCCATTGATTTCCGAGTTTCTCAAACGAAAGGGAGAGGCAGTCAACTGCTTGCACTTTGCAACAGAAGTAGCATTACGGGGGGGGTTGGAGAGAGAAGACATCCAGGCAGAGGTCTGACAACTTCACCCCTGCACTCCACACGAGTCGAAGAGATGGACACCAAAAAGGAGAAAAAGAAAAAAGAAAGAAAGCAGACCTCCTGACACTTGTACTACTCCTGGTTTGCTTCAACAAAAAGAAATAATTGCACAGTTATCTTTAAGTAGCAAAATCACTTAAGAGTGAATTTACAGCCACACAGTGATTTTTTTTTTTTGTGTGTGTGTGTGTGTGAGCGAGTGTGTGTTTGAACGGCACGTGGCGTCTTTTTTTTCGACTGAACCAAAACTGATCTCCACATCCTGCGAACTCGCTAACCCACCCAAAGATGGGAGAGACACGCGTAGCCCCGCGGAAAACAAAAAAACAAAGTGGTCCAAACGTCACATTTCTGCTTCTGAAACAGCAGACTCCTTTACTGATCCGAGGTTTTTGAATGGCATGCCGAACTTACGACGACAACTTCAGCACTATGCAGGAAAAGGCCTGTGGGACGACAGGAAGTCACGCTTGCTCGCGTCTCTTTCTGACGGGAACGTTTGGAGCTTGAAGGTAAAGTTTGGAGTGGATCTTCCTCTGAGTGACTCTGCAGAGCTTTAGCTAAATGCCTTTCTCCTGGAGATTAAAAAAAAGGCTGTTTAGATCAGTAATTACTCACCTTACTCCAAACATTACCCAAACCAAATAGGTTAACTCTGTTTACTTTTAGTTTTTTTTTTTGTTTTTTGTGTTTGTGTAATATTTATTACGCCTGCTATGTTTTATATATAAGATTGTTTATATTGTTTGCGTTCATCATTTGTAAATGTGTTTTTTCTGTTTTTGTCGTGTCGAGCATTAATGTTCTATGAACCAAAATCATGTCTCCTCCTTCAGGAATGTCTTTAAAGTGTCTTTCGAAATAATAAAACGACCGAAACCCTTCAGAGTCCCTGCGTGAGTGGTGTAATCTGATTACTGGAGCCAGCTTTAAAAACAACCCGGTGCTGCGGTCTGGTGTTTTTAGTTCCACACAGGCAGCAGGAAGCGCAACAACATAGAGGTGAAGGCTTTTAAACATGAATGGCAATTTCTTCATTTTCTTTCTTTTCGAGGGAGTCAAACTTATGTCAGTTCACCGAGCAGAGAAGAAAGAAGGATTCTAATATTTAAGCAGCTTAATTTTCACAGAAAACAGCTCCACTTTAAATAATTTGAAGAGCAAACATTCTGAAATCAGCTCTTCATACAGTCTGTGGAAAAAGTCCTTAAAGAGACTGGCTGTCTTTTAGGACGCAGCTGGATGTAACTGAAAGGAAAAGCGCATTTTAATTTGATTAAAGGTCTACAATTTCCTGAAGGAATGCATATCACCCGCCAACCTTTAAAGCCAGAGTTTTAGACCGAGATCATCTTATGCTGAGAAAAGAGAAGAGTTGTCTTTGTTTTATGTCAAACCTTGAAAACAACTTTACGTACGATCTCATGCTTTATTGTTAGATGTTCCAGTCAGAGTGCAGTATGTGTTGTTAATCACTCTCAGCTTCTACCACGTCAAAGTTTAGCTCAATATCTGTAAAACTGACAGAGTTTTAGCCATTTGTGTTTGCTAAGGATTAGCTGGGGTGGCCATCTTGAACAGGATTCACTTCAAAAGATAATCACGTGTAGATGTACGCCCAATGATAACTTTATAAAAAGATTTATTGAAGTCTGTCCAGTTGTTATTGAGATATTTTGCTAACAGACAAACAGGGTTGACTCCAACAATTCATGCTAAAGTTTTAAGCAGAGCTCCCAGCTCGTACCACGCCACCTTTTAGCACAATGTCTGTATAGCTGACTGAGTTTCAGCCATTGTTGCGTTTTCTGAAATTAGCTGTCTGTGGCGGCCATCTTGAATCAGGCTGACTCCAAAGGTTAATCAGCTGAAGATGTGCATCCAGTGATTACCTTCTGGATGTTTCATTAAAACTCATCCAGTGGTTCACGAGATACTTTAGTAACAGACACGAACACACGCTGAAACATTATCTGCCTTTACATTTTGGGAGGTGAGCAATAAGCCTAAGTTCTGAGAGAAGTTTTCAAAATCAACCAGGGTTGAAAGTTGAGTCCTCAACATTTTCTTCATGTTGAATATTTTCTACCACTCATGGATGTAATAATGAAGTTGATGAATTAATTAGGGATCGTGTCAGTCATCGGCACCAAATGTTTCCTCACGGACAAATTTCATGATATGAATTCTACAAGTGGAACAGTTCTGACACTTTCTGCCGTCAGTGAATTGAAGCGTGACAGGTCAGGGTGTCAAGACTGGATATAAAAGGAGCGTCCACCGGAAACTCGAGGCCCGATTCACTAAGAAGGAGCTGCAGGAGCTGTTTTAACTGTCAAGCTGCATCATTTGCTACACCAGACATCTCCATCCTATCATCTGATTCATGAAGCTGTTAAAGGCTCCGGCATCCTCTATAAGAAGTTAAGAAGTCAGTTATCGGTCACGTGGTTGCAAGCCGTCTGTTTTCTCACACACCTTTCATCGTCCACGAGACACTCGAATCAGAACTCCCAGGAAGCTCCTCCCTCCTCCTACAGCTTTAAAACGGGTTTCTTCCTGCTGGCTTCTCAACTCCCCTGTCCTCCTACAGATTTTTGCTTCCCTTACCGCGACCAGACATGTTTATTAAACAGACTGAGACAGAACACGCCGTTTGGTATTTTCAAATTTGACGTTGAACAATAATGAGCAAATGAAGGAAACGGGTCCCTACGCTGCCCGGCCGAGGCGAACTTCCTCCCGGCCACCACAGCCATGAGGAGCCTCCTGTGTCTCCTCGGTCTTCGTAGGTTTCTAAGTTTTGCTGGAACAGTTGTAAAGATGTCTGTATTTTCTAACAGCCTCCAGCTGCTTCTCAGCGGAGCAGTAGAAGCAAAATGACTCCATTAAAGCTCACCGGCTTTTCCTCATAAACACATAAACACCGCTGTGAGAAACAGTCCGGCCCGGGCCTTGTGTCATGAAGGGGCGGACAAAGATGCTACACAAACAAAAATGGCACGATTTTCGTCATGCAGCCACATGACTGAGAGACAACTTTGTGACTTCTCATGGAGGATGGAAAGGCTTTAAGGCTCATAAAGTGATGGCGCAAGCATCGAGCTGTTCCTAATTCTTTTTGCATCAAACCATTGTTATTCTGGTCCAATCTAAGAACCCATCTACAATACTCAAGGTATTTCTTCTTCCATTCAGAAATGCTCCTCCAGCCTAACAAAAACACAAATCCTCAGACTACAGAAATAAATTGGAACAATGCCAGACACTCATCACAGGAAGAGGTGTTAAGTTATACTTTTTGTGACTCGCCTGCCCTCTTTGTCTAAATGTAGCAGCTGTCGTCTCCTCTCCTGGGTCAAAATTTACCACCGACTCTGAGCCTGTGACTAACATAGCCCCTGCAATAAATTGCACCAATATGGGCAGTTTATTTTTAATGTCTGCATCAAAACTTAGTTTAAATGTGGGCAAACTGTGCTGATGCAGAGAAATGCTGTTTGGTTTGTTGTGTAGTTTGAAGTGCATACTCACAAAATGGCGTTGTAAACTAGATGCATAATGTTTGGTTTGCTCAACCAACAAAAGCTGCACAATCCTTTTAGTGAAATGAGCCCTTCATTTTTTTTTTCAAGCACATATAGGTTGGAAATATTCACAATTTGTGCCAAACTCATATTTGAAATAATCTTTCAAAAAAGCTGTGTCCAGTTTAAATGACCTTGACAAGAAGAGTGGTCAAATATCCAGAAAAATGCTTCGGTATGGATACAAAAAGTGTGAAGTCTGTGTCTTTAATTTATTTCTGTGTGTTTTCCAAAAGGTCAAGATCATGGCTGCGGATGAAGTTGTATTTTGATGAAGAAATTATTAATTCTGTTCTACCCACAGTAAGATCCCAACGATGATGCGAACCCACGACCTTCTTTCCACCAAAGAGAGAATCAAAACATCACTCCAGTGAATCTAAACTTTATATAAGAAGTGCGGAGTACGTAACAAAATGGTTAAAAATGATAATCTTCCATTTTTTTTGCTCAGTGGCATGAAATTCTACATTTGTTCATATCATTTTTAAACAACAAAATTGTTCATCAGAAATACGTTCCATGCTTCTGTCCATAGAAAGGTTCAAACAAATCATTAGTTTACTAATTAAGGATTTTGTTCTGCCATTCTTTACTCAATATTACTTCAACTTTTGTACATTCTTATTCATCTTTGTAGTGAAATGTAAAATTTAAAAAAATAGTCTAAACTCTATCTTAAGATGATTTCCTAAAGGATGGTCACACATTTAGGTTTATTGAACTCTGTATTAAATTAACTTCTAAAAAGAACATTAATGTTTGTTGTGCTGCCCCTGTTGAGCTACCAATGTCGCCCCCTAGTGGTGTCTGTGGAAATCTGAGCATTGTTCCAACCTTTATTTGTTTTCCCATAGTTTAGTTAGCGTTGAGCTCAGAGCAACAGCTCAGGGTTGGTGTGAAAATGTCAGGTTTTCATTCCCTCAAAGAGCAGGAAACAGGCCTACAGATGTTGTCAGAAGTTAACATACAGCCTTCACAGCCATGAATGTCATATTAGTTGGTAGCTTTCAACGAGTGATTTAAATTGTTCTTTTTCCAGGGTTAAATGTTTATCCCTCCCGCGGCCTTTGGGTTAAGTTGACCCAAAGTTACAAGAGCATCTCTTCCTCTCTTTGTCTCTCTCTTTTTTGAGGGCTTTCAGGAGGGTTATACAACATCCATCCAGCCATCTCTTTTCTTTTCAGGGCCATGTAAAAGCAATCAGTCTCACTCTCATCTAGGGACCATTTAGAGTTTCTAATCAACCTAACATGATTGCAGCGCAGCTGTCATCTTCCATCAAGAAGGTTCAGGATCTCTTCCTGACCTGGGCTCTTTCTGGGTGGAGTTTACATGTTCTCCCTGCTCTCACGTGGGTTTACTCCGGTTTCCTCCCACAGAACAAAAACACGCATGTTAGGTTAATTGGTAACTCTAAATTGGCCCTAGGTGAGCTTAAGAGCGTGAATGGTTGTTTGTCTCTATGCGTCCCTTTGATGGACTTGCGACCTGTCCAGGGTGTCCCCCAACATTTTGGGGACAGACACCAGCTCCCTGCGACCTGGTGAGGAGAAGTGGTGAAAGAAAATGGATGGATGATTATTTTTGGGTCTGTCTGAGGAAACCGGAGTACCTGGAGTGAACTCACGAAAACACGGGGAGAACTTTTGAACTCCCCACAGAAAAGAGGAGGCGATCCTGCGACCTTCTTGCTGTGAGGCGACATCTCTGACCACTGCTCCAACATGTCACACATACAGCATACAAATTCAGTCATTTTTAAAAACAAGAATTATGTGCACAGCTTTGGATTTATTGTGGATTTTCTCTAATCTGAAGTATGTTTGGGATTTTGGGATCATTGTCCAATTGTGTCCAAGTTTCAATGGTCCAGCTGTTGCTTTGAGGTGAAAATGAAGAATCTGGAAGGGGCCGTTCTTCTTCATTATTCTAATCTTTTTGTGCAATGCACCACTACCACAGAATGATGCTACCACCACCATGCCTGGCATGTGGAACAGTGTTCTTGGGTTTAAAAAAGCTTCACCTTGACTCCTCCAAACATACCTCTTATCATTGTGGACAAAAATCCACTGTTGTCTTATCTGACTGTAAAAGTTTTCTTCACAAGGGATTCAGCTTGTCCATGTGGACAGCTGCAAATTTCATACTAGATCCTTTTATGTTGGCAAAAAGTCAATTATGGTCACTGACAAGAAGTTAACAGACCTTGGTCGGTCAGTTAGAAGACATTTTAAAGCCTTCAGCAACACTTATTATTAGTTTGGTGAATGCATGCATATATAAGAGCTTGTATATATAATTCAGACCCTCTGTGTCAGAAATCCACAGTAAACTCAGACTTGTGCATCCAAATCATGCTATTAAGAATCATTAAAGTTGGATACAGCATAATCACTCCACCCAGAAAAAAACGCTTTAAATAAATCATTAAAAGCCCCAAATGAATGACATCCATGGCCATGAACGTGTGTAATCTTCAGACTGGAATTGTCCACTGCATGTTGGTATTTTACTGTGTGTCTATGTTCTGTTAAGCACCCAGATGTTTATCGTTTTTTAGTTTTCATTTGTGACATTGATGCTACTTGTTGACTAGGATTTACCACAAACTTTAGCCTTAAGCTAGTGGTCTTAACATTAACCTTGGTGACTGCCCTTCTTGACACCAGGCCACTCTCCTAAAGTCTCTGCCTCACTGTGTGTACAGATACACTCACACCTGCCTGCTCTCCTTTCTGAGTGAGCTCTGAACCGGAGGAGCCCTGATCCTGCAGCTGAATGAACTTAAGGAGACGGTTCTGGTGCTTGATGGACTTTCTTGGGTGCTCTGAAGTCTTCTTCGGCCGTTGAACCTCTCTCCTTGAAGTTCTTGATGATTCAGTAAATGGTTGATTTAGGTGCAATCTTTCTAGCAGCAGTACCCTCACCTGTGAAGGCCTTTTTGTTTAAAGGTCAAATTAAATAAAATATCAAAATAATGAGTTTTCCCATTTTTCTTTTAGTTAAACACTTCTATAAAACACTCCAGTGGCTTATTTATCTGATTTAAAACGTTAATGACTTGTTTTTAGAGTCTTTGTGTAAAAATTTCAAAGTGGGGTGATTGTGTGGGCGGTGTTACCTCATTGGTTGGTGACGTAGAAGGAGGCAGACACTGAGGAGGTCACTGAATCAATGTTTATCAAGGAAAACGTTTTTTTTTTTTGGTTTGGTGTGATGCTGTCGGGAACTGGAGCTCCCCCATTTCATAAGAGGAACAAGCTTCCCAGTGATGTCAAGGAGTTCCTCAGCACTTTGGCTGCCGGCAGAGAAAAACGATCAGTTTCAAAGGAAACTAATAGGATTAGAATTAAAGGGCTTATTTCTGAAGACGCACTTGTTAGAAAACTTCGATTTGAAGGTGGATTAGGAAGATTAAATGTTATTTTAATCGGATCGCTAGATGGTGTCTTTATGGACACGCTTTTTTCACTAATCTCATTATGGCAAAAATCAATAGTTTCACTTCTCCTGCTAATTTTGTACTCACACTGCGACTGTGCACTGCGCCTGGCTCCATCACGTTCTGCTCATTAGAGCGTTGAGAATCTCCCAATAACTAAACACACTATATTTGTCCATCAAGAGAAAATTTCCCCAATAACAAAATGATCTCTTGCTTATCTGGTCCAGATACCTCTAATACACGTGTGCGTTTTACACTTGCCGTAGGCTCCTCGTCTTTTTGGTGTGTTGTTCTCTGGCGTTAAAGATAGTCCAGACTGTTCCTGGCAAACATTCTTGCTTTTTCAGTGGGAAGTCAATCGACTTTATATCGAAGATTGGTATTCCAGGTGTTTTGGAAATTTGGGAAGTTGGAGAATGAAACACCCGTTGTAGTTTGGTTCGGTTTACACAATTAGTTGCGACCCCCTGAAGCATTTCACCTGCAAGCTATCTATTTCCATGGATTCGTTATTCACTTCCTTATTCATGCTTCTGTGTTTGGCTCTTGACACGTCACAGGACGCAGAAGAGACCAAAGGAATGTTTTCAATCTTACACTTTTAATTTACAGCTAGTGATTTTTTTTTATTTTTTTTTTGATAATACAAAACTCTAAAAAACAATCACCTTTTTGGACTTTCTTTCTGTGTTTGTTAGCTTCAACACACTTTTTCATTTCCCCTTTAAAGCAGTGCTGACTGCATGTGTTCACCTGCAGGCAACAATGGTTAACAAAGGAAGAGCAGTGATTTAAAGCATCACCCTCCTTTTAAAACATCCAGTCTGTTTTTTCTAATTCAATCAGCATGACAGAACAATCTCCAGCATTCTTTTCCAACAACACTATAACTTGTGTTAATTACAAAATCACAGAAATGATGTCAGCAGGTCGTTTTGTGTCCGAACTGAAATACAATGGAAATAGTTTTTAAGAGATTAAATTCATTTTTATGGCAAAGGGACACTTTGCAATTCATCTGATCACTCTTCATAATAATGCAGCATAAGCAAATTACCCTCATAAACTGAGGAGTATATCTATATTAGAGGTTAATGTGGACGATAAGAGGTAATCATTACAAAAGTGCCATTTTAAAGCCCTTATGGTTGAATTATTGTGAGATTTTAGAGACATCGAGCATTCCTGTGTTCAGCTGAGTTTCTGGGAGCGCTGTCAGATCCCACATCGAGTACGTCTGTCTGTCTGAGACGATCTTCTGGTTCCCAGGAGGTTTCAGCCCACTTGAATCTGACTCGTCACAGTCGCAGAGTGCTCAGCGCACATTTGGAGCCATCGGAGCGGCTGGCCAGCTGGCCCCGAGTAACATCACCGCCCAGGTGTATTTACAGGTGATTATATCAGCTAATCGGTGGATTACAGCATGTTGAATCGACACAAGCCTCTAAGCCGTGCCGGAAAAGACAGAGCAGCTCCTGTGGGATTTTTGGTTTAATCTGGCCCCAGGACTCAGCGACCCCTCCCGCTCTCACATCTGGCCTGCAGGGATTTACTGTTGTAATCCTTGATTTTAAAACTTTTTTTTAATATGCTGCACTGCTGATACGCTGGACTTTAATTATTAAAATGCAGCTTTCCATCTTAGCTGTGATGTAATTACACATTCTTGATCTATTAGCCTCCGCTGAGTGAGTTATGAGGCGTTGGCACAGTGAACTGGTGGCTGGCCAGTTGTCTCCTGTACGTTCTTTACACATGTGGCCTGTTGTCATGACAGGCTGCTGACTTGTATGGGAGATAGAAATTACCAGTCAGGACATCAGGAGGATATATAATGTAATAGAAAAGATTAAACACACAGTTCCACATATTTGTTGTGCACTGGATGAAATGTCTCAGAAATGTGTGCAGCTGGAGGGTTAACCCCATTTGCTGCAGCAGATGTGAAAAAAACAAAAACATGCTGTAAAAAATGTCTGATTAACACAAAAGGGCATTTTGTCAAATCCTGATTATAGGAGCACTTTCATTTATTAAACTCTGCCAATCCCCCTGCACTCTTTCGAAGCTGAGGGATTAAAACCAGGTAGACACCATTGTCTATCTAAACAATCCCTCTTTAAGCTCGAGCTGTTTCCTGGGGAGGTCGGCCCGGCTGGCTGCCTGTAATCTCAGTAGGGGCTTATGGGTCACTACTACCGCTACACGTTCCCGTTCATCAACATCATCCCCTTTAAAGGGACTAGGTGATTGGATTTAGGACATGTTTTACAGGGTCGGGGAAAAAAGAGAACAGCCCACTGGAGCTTGTTTACAAGTGCTGTGCTGTGAAAAGGCCTGTGGATGAGTGGCGGCCATATGGAGTGGATAACCCTGGGAACATCTGCCGTCGATCACAACCAACAGACTGGTGGCTCTGGTGACTGTGACCTTCACATGCTGCGGAGGAACATCTGGCCCTTTTTCCTCTCATGGAACATGTTAGGAATATGGGATGCGTGGAACATATTGGAAGGCAGCGATGACAGAGACGAAGTTGGTCACTGCGTAGACTGCTGCTGGAATGAATAGAGAAACATCCAATCTTTTCACCCTTTTAGAAAATATCCGAAATTGCTTCTGTCATTTTGTAGACAGCCTCAGAATATGGTCTCATTATTCCACACAAGTATTTGAATGACAATACCTGTTTAAATTCATACTTGAAAATATAACAATTTGGAATATGTTTAACAGTCTACAATGTAAAGCCTAAACAGCATGGCTAAACCCACCCTAACCCTAACCTTAACCTGTTATAAGCTGCTGACTGTGCAGAGCTGGGCCTCATAAAAGTGTGAACAGGAAAATGGCATTACTACAATAAATAAATAAATTTAAAAAAATAATAAACAAGGCAAACAATTATGATTTTCTTCCCTCAACATGTGGACAAAGGTACTGTAGTCACATAAAACTAAAATAGAACTAGTTTTTATTTATTTTGGCTTTTAAAGACAACACCATGTATGGAACATACCTACTACTTTTCATCATTACAGAGTACACCATTGCAACAGTGAAGCATGGTGGTAGCAGGATCATGCTGTGGTGATGTTGGTTTTGGGAAAAGAGTGGGAAAGTGGTCAGAATTGAAGGAAAAATGGTTGGGAATATTCTTCAGGGAAACCTGTTGGAGGCTTGCAGAGATTTGAGACTAGGCTAGAAGTCCACCTTCTAGCAGGACAATCACCCAAAACACACAGCAAAAGCATCACTCTGCTGATTCATGGAGAAACAATCACACGTCCTGGGGTGGCTGAGTAAAAGTCCAGAGACTCAAGCCAAATGAAAATCTCTGATATGCTTTTACAACATCTGAACTGAACTGAGGAGCACCCATCCAACCTGAAGGAGCTGGAGCAGTTTGGTCAGATAATGAACAAACATTCGAGTGATGGACCAAGATCACAGAGATGATCCTGAAGAGACTGTCTGCTGGAACTGCTGCAAAGAGTTGACTGTGTATGTATTCACCCCCACCCCCACCCCACCCCCCATTGAAAAATATACAGGTTTTCAGTTTTTTTTTGTCTTGTTTTTCTGTTTGCTTCACAGTAAAAAGTATGTTGCATCTTGAGCAAATTAAAAAAAAAAAAACATACTCCTTTTTTTCAAAATTTTATTTCAGGTTGTAAGTAGCAACACTGGGAGCAGAAAAAATACCTTAAAGCACTTTATTTATTTATTAAAATATCAATATTTGGTGACAACTCATCAATTCTTAGGTTGCAGAAACTTCAACATTTTTACTAATAATACTTTGTACCAGCCCTTATCACAGACCAGAACATCACGAGTTTGTTGTATATTTTTGCAAAAAGATAATAAATGTAAAAATAACTGCAACCTTAAGATAAAACCAATGAAGCAACAAATGTCTTGTGAAATAACTGGATGACTACGTCTCGGACTCAGCACAATACTAAAGTGAGTAGGCTTAGAAATATTTCACCACCTCTGAAACTGCTGACCTGGTACATGAATCATGTCAATACCTGGAGGAGTTTTACTTCTACTCAAGCATTCTGCATTTTGCTTTGAAGCTTTTATTTTAATAAAAAAATTTCAGTGCTAGTTCCATTGCTGCTTTGTTCGCTCTTGATTTTGAGACCACACAATCCCTAAAAAACTAGCAAGGTGATGAGTGTATTGCCAGCTGCTCTCTGGTGGCACAAATCCATCCTGCAAAAACGCGGCATATGCTCGAGGATCAAATGTCTTTATCCTCGGAAAAGTTGTGTTGGTTTCTAAATTGAAAGAGCATAGGGTCCCACCTTCACGCGACAGTATAAACTCCTCACCTCAATAATTGTCTCAGCGTTTAAGAAGCTTATTGTAATTACAATATTGTCTTCTTTGGGCAGCAGCCTGGAACATGAAACATAAATCATTCTTTTCTAAATTAAATGGAGCCTCGTTGGAAGAGGAGTAATACCAGAGGAGGACAGATGGATTAACGTGTAAGTCCGGCACATTTAATATTTACAGTCACACAATTAATCTGACAATGTGTTCTGTGTTTAATACCTGGGCTAAAAGGCCCTCCAGCTTTATCGGCGATCATCGGTTTGTAACTTGTGACCCAAATGCAACACTGAATGCAAATTCTGCACCAGTACTGCAACCTTTAGACTGTAAAGCATTGGGTTTGGTTACTCTAATAATATGGTTCTCAAACTGTAGTACCACTGGTGGTACTAAGAATAAATAAGGGTATGAACTATTTGCGAGTTAAACAACAAGCTAATTTACCGTGAGCCAAATTGTGACGTAAAACCGAAAAGCAGTAAGAGTCAGAAAGATGAGGGGTTCAAGCAAACTACAAGCTTGATGCCAAAAGGAAACCACAGAAAACCAAAGCTCAGTGAAGAATCTTTCACCAGTGAACTGGTGTGTTTGTGGCTAAGCAGCACCAGTTGACGTCTATCAAACCAAAGGTGCAGGACAGTGAGGAAATTTGATTCAGGTTATCTTAAAATTTTATTAAATCGTGAAGCCTAGGTAGAGCCCAGACTACAGTGCAATCAGTGCTAATCTCAGCAACAAATGCATGGAACCTTCACTGACACATGGAGGTGGCTTTGGCTCACTGGTCGGGAGATTGTCTTCCTATTGAAGGACTGAGGCTTGCAGTGTGCTGACGTGTCCTACAGTAAGACACCGATCCCTGACACTACCCCTGATATGCTTAACAAAATATTAGTGAGAATATGCAAGTGCTATATATAGAGTGTAAAATACAGCAGAAAGCGCTGTATGTGTACATGAGAACGGGTGAATGAGAAACATTGTAAAGCACTTTGCAGAACCTGGACAGATTAAAAAGGTGCTATGCTGTAAGTGTGGACAATTTACCCATCACCATCTCAAGCTGTGCCCTTCATTCAGGGCTGGGGGTTGGATCGTTTTGCTTCTTTATGTCAAGTATAAATCAAAGCTTCAATCCATCAATTTATTTATAAAGCGCTTTACAAACCTAAAGGAACCAAACTGCTGTACAGGTGAAATAGAGGTAAACCAAATAATAAAAAGCTATAAGTAATCAAATACAATATTGACTAAACAATAGGATAAGAGCATAGAAGAAAACAAGGGCCAGTCTAATGGTCATGCTCTTTGGAATTAAAAGATGACTTTTTAAAAGTCAATTAAAGTTCCAGCAGACCTCACAGGAAAAAGGGAGACTCTTCCAGAGAGAGCGGGGCTGAAAAAGCTCTGTCTCCTCCAGTAGTCCTGGGAATAACTAAGAGTTTGAGATCCTGAGATCTTAGAGTTCGACTGGGGATGTCAGTGTGTAAAAGCTCGTTAAGATACAGAGATGCCAGACCCTTTAGACATTTAAAAACTAAACGCAAAACCTTAAAAACAATTCTATAAGAAACGGACAGCCAGTGGAGGGAACATAACATCGGGGTGATATGTTCATGACATATATTTTAGCAGACAGGCAGCTGCGTTTTAAACTAAATGAAGATGGTGAAGAAGAGACAGGTCAATCTCATAGTAGAGGGAGTTGCAGTAGTTCAGCCTAGAAGTAATATAAGCATGAATGACCCTCTCAAGGGCGTCATGAGGAAGATAATCCTTGACTCTGCTAAAACTGGACCGGAGTACTGCACAGACCTGTTTGTTGAATTTAAAATCTGAATCAAGGATCACCCAGAGATTCCTAACAGACACAAAAGCAGAAGAGTCAAGTGATCCAACCACACTGCTGCATCCTGTCAGCAGGTCAGATCTGGCAAATAAAATAACCTCTGTCTTTTTTATCATTCCGATAAAGAAAGTTTAGCTTGTGCTACGGACTTTAGCATCTGTCATCTGCTGGTACTCGGACACCATAGTATTTTCTGATGTACTACTCGAAATAACAAGTTCGAGAAGCGTTGCCCTAACAAGTCTGGTGTTTTAGATGTCAATAAAGGCTGCTGGCTCTTGAAACTACAAAACACACAAGCTTAGCTGTTAGCAGTAAAATTGGCAAACTACATAAAAGACAAAATAGTGCGTATCATACAAACTTATTTTTCTGTACAGCTCACTAAGATACCCAAAGGTATCTTAGTATATATATATACAGAGAGAGAGAGAGTACAAATATCTGTTTAATTTCAATTACATACAGTCCACTTTGCCAACTTATAAGGAGTTTTCAACCTCAGGAAACCACTGAATCTTTACCTCAGTTCAATCTGCTGTCCGGAGGATGCTTGGGGTGGCGGGGATAGGTGAAGAGGAGAAGCCTCTTTTTACAGGAAGAGCCCCTAATTCAATCAACTTCTGGGTGAGACAACAGGAAAAGGAAGTGAAAAGTTATCCGAAACCCAAAAATATGAAGCAATTTTAGGAGATAAATTTTGGGAATAAATAGCAAGAGCTGAAATCCAAACACCAGGGATTTCTGACCCCTGCATTGCAATAAGAACCATTAGTTATCAAGCGTTTTTGAACAGGACTGAGTAAAAGTACGTTTTGTACACATTTAAAAACATGGCTGAGGAGAAAGAGAGCATGAATCTGGACTGACCTGTCGTCAGTAGAGAATGTGTTGAGAAATCTGAGAGCAAAAAGTGTGACAACAATGGTATACTGTTTCATATCACAATAATGTGTTTGCAGAAAGAGCGGAGCACTATAACGTCTAAACCTCTTCATCTCTTTGTTTCCTCAATGCCAGGAGACCTTTTTTTTGTAAAAGGAAAGGGCAATGTAAACTGATAACTGCTGACATAACCTTCATTGGAATTGGCTGCAGACCTGAGAATCTAGGAACATTTATTTGTGGTCGTAAAGCCAGGAAAAGAGATTACATCATCCACATGTGTGGCTATTTTCTTTCATTTCTAAATACAACTGGATATGTGTGCCATATTACTTTTTGTATTTACTGTAAAGCTGAGTGTTTATTGGTGCAGGTTCTTAGGTACACAGCAACAAAGTTTAAATATTTTTTTTAGATTTTATGGTCATAATTCTGTCAGTCCATTCACCCTGAATATGACAGAATAAAGTGAGTGTGAACAATTAGTTTTTAAACACTTTACTTTGCAAATATTAGGTAAAACCCTGTTCTGTCCACTGCTGTATGTAAATTCCCCCCTGGTAATTACCTTAATAATGTACAGTAATGACATTACTTCTTTGTAGCAACTGATGGTCCCTTAGAAGGTTGATCCCTGACATTTTAAATGCACAGTGAGTAAATTAAAATCAACATCCTAATATTGGGGCTGTGACTGAGACTTGTTAGCGACTCAGAATTACAGGTATATTTTCATTTAGTCTCACTGAATTCTGAGTGTTTATGGAGCCATTTTATGTTAATTTAGGGCCTATTATGTGTGCATGCCTTGCAAAACTAGGGCATGCACATTTTTGTGACGCCCACCTCTGCCCACATTGCACGACCTCCCCTGGCAGCTGCCTCCACATTTTTGATAAATCTACTGGAGTACACTTTAGAAATGAAGATGGGCATATTTGGACCAGTTTTTAAATAATTATTATTTGGTGTGTTTAGACCTGGACATTGAGGGCTGTAGTCTTGAATGCCGTCTGTCAATAGACAGTGCTCCTGAAATATGGAAACTAAATTTAGAAGGTTTCGAGACACCTGCAATAATCTGCAACTATGTTAAGAGACAAATTATCACACAAATTGTGTGACTAGACTCAAAATTCAAGTGACAAGACTGCGAGCCTCTGCGACTCATGAGGATATTAAGAACCCTTTAAACATTTGAAAACAATTTGGACATTTGCTCTCAAATGTTGTTCACCAGCTAGTCTTCAGCAGTTACAGACCAGTGAGATACTACCATATTTTCCGGACTATAAGGTACACTTAAAAGCCTTCAATTTTCTCAAAAAACAACAATGCACCTTATAATCCAGAGCACCTTATATGTAAGAAGTTGTAATGTTTTAGTACGTTTTTGGTAAACTACAAAGGTGCACCGCTTGCAGCATTAAGGCTCAATTATAGTCACACTTTAGCCCCTTTTACACGGGCTCTAAAGGTACCAGCTCCACTCTACTCGGCTCGCTTTGCGCGCATTTACATCTGCATTTTTTCGAGGTCGGTCCTGCTTCTTTGGTCCCTGCTTTGGAGTAGGGCCAGCCGGGCCGGCCCTGCTTCGTGGGCGGTGCAAGCTTAGCTCCTGTTCACTCATTGGTTGTGGGTGTGACCAGATGCAAGCATGAAGAGCGAATGGTAGGAATATAAACAACAGCGTTAGCTTACCCTGCAACGTTTAAGCCGTCTGTCCCCAAGCTGAAGGTGCTGTAAAGCCTGAAATCTCCGGCGGATAACAGCTGTCCTACTCTGCGCAACAATCGCGGCATCCAGAGCATTTCTTCCACTGCGCCTCTCTTCCTGAAGTCTCAGGAGAATCCCCATAAGTTTAAAAAAACAGCAACAACACAGGTCCAACGTTGTCCATAGCGCTTCCGTTGTTTACACAACTTGCGCCAAGTTTCGGCAGTGCACCCCCCCGTGCCGCAGCCCCGCCCCCGCAACATGAGGAGGCGTTCCTCTGCTACCGACCAAACTGTCCGGTGTGAACGCGATGCATCCTTTATCGAGCCGAGCCGAGTAGAGTGGAGTAGAGACCGGACTTCTGAATTAGGGCCCGTGTAAAAGAGGCATTTGTGGTCTCCCACAGGGCTCTAAGCATGGCACGCAGACCTGAGCGAGCGGTGGAGGCGTTTATACTTGATGCTTGCTGATACAGGCAAACCAGCTCCGCTAGAGCACCAAAATCGTCCATTTTGAATGGAGCACAGTGCGCGCGGTCCGCGCGAAGTAACAAAAATTGGGAGGTGCACAACGATGTGCCTTATAGTCCAGTGTGCTTTATGACAAAAGTTTGAAAATGGACCATTCATTGACAGTGCATCTTATAATCCAGCGGCCCTACAGTGCGGAAAATACAGTACCCTTAATAATCTCTAATGTTGGTTAACAAGGATGTCTTTTGTACGTGTAGGTTCAGTGACAGTTCAATTTTACCAATAGGAAATTATAGGTTTTCTTGCATCTCACAAAACCTTACAACTTTTATGTAAACAGGAATGGTAAAATACGGAAGCGCATTGCTATCACGCAGGGAAAAAAAAAAATTGAACGCTACCACGTTAAAACGTGATACGTATCTTGTTTAAACGTGATACTTATCACGTTTTAACGTGATAGCGTTAGAATTTTTTTTTCCTGCGTGATAGCAATGCGCTTCCGTAGTAAAACTGTAAAAACACAAGCAAATTAAATTGTTAAAACGTTCAACTTGTCAAACAGTTTGGTTTAAAATAATTCTAAATGCCCTGTATGTTCTACGTTTCTTTTTAAAACTAATAAATTTGTTTTTTTCTGGTCTTAAAATGGAGGCCTTGAACTGTTAGCTTACTTGCTATGTAAAGTATGCTAACAGTTCCGCCTTGAGCAAATGCAGCTAATAACAATAACGCATCAGTAATAACAAACAAATGATAAATTATTAACCTTTATACTTTAATAAGTCAGCTTTTCTGCGTTTTGTACTTTTACTTTTCACGCTTCAGCGACATTTTGACCCATTCTACGAACTCTAATTACTTTTATTCAGGAGTTTTACTTGTAATGGAGTACAAAGCGTGTGCTCTCGTTGGGACGTGTCTTTAAAGGGTTAACAGGAGGAGGCGCAGCAGCGCTCAGCTCGTCTGGGTGGAGAGAACTTTTACACATCAACTATATCTAATTAGCCCATTGGAGAACGTTTTGGGAGAGTGAAAAATAATAATAAAAAAAACAACTAAAACAGCTGGAAATCTTCGGGGGAGAGCCGGTGTGTTAGTCGCCAGGAGCAGCTGAGATGAGTGTGAGTGAAGAGTCGCTGCTGGATTATTTCGTCTCTGCCGGAGGAAATTCAGGCAGAGTGAGAAACGCAGACATTCTGAGGACATTTAAGCCCTTCATTGGCCACAGTGACCCGCAGTTACGTGGTAAGTCGGCTGCCTACGTCGTGGTTTCAGCTTAATGAAAACACCAGGCCGAAAACGTCGGGAAATGATAGTAAAACGTGGTCGCGCGGCACGTTGGTTCGGGATGATGAACACACAAGACCGGTTCTGTTCATTTGGACTGTTGTTTTTGTCCGCTTTAATAGGTGGTCCTGTTTTTGTTTTTTTGTTTCTTTTGTTATTGTTGCCTTAGCCCTCATCTGGTTTGCATTACATATATATAAAAAAGACCCCCCAAGAAGAAACAGCAGGGATTGTGTGATTTCCTCCCGGAAAGTCCGCGAGCAGAGGAGAGGACCTGAAGGTAACATGACGTCACCGGGTGTCACATGAAGCCCCCGCAGCCTCGGTGCTGTGGCCCTGTCAGTCCACCCACCTTATCTCTTTTACATTATGCAACCCTGAGCATCCTGAGTCACTGCTAACGCTGCACTTCCCATGTTTGGCAATTGGGCAATGTTTGGCTTTCTTTCCCAAATTACAACAGTTTAGAAAAGAACACAATAAAATGATATAATCCCTTCCCCCCTTAACTAATCATGAGACCGTAATATTACTGTAAAGAAATATGTTGTCAGGAGTTGTGCTTGTTGTGAAAAAGGAACTAATCTAACCTTTTTATACCTTTCTATTAGAAAAGAATAAGATCTGAAACAGTTCATTTATTTCATTATTTCATCATGAGCCATGTGATCCCAAGTAGGAGCCACATGGCTCATGATGTGCTACCATATATAGGCACTACACCAAGGCTGTAATCTTCAAAAAAATGATGTGAATTTTGATATTCCACAAACTACTTTTAGCCACAGATGTGTGTTTCCATTTTGGGTTTTTGAAGCGCACGTAGAAGATGTGAACAAGAAAAATGAGCAGAAACATTTAAAAAATACACATTTGAAATTCCGCATGATTCACATAAATGTTTTCTTTATGTTCACTTGAAACAGGTTTTGCCTGTTTTGTAGAAAACTTGAGCACTACAGCGACATGGAAACAAGTTTTGTGAATTGCACACGTGTGACCCTGCAAAGATTAAAAAAGATTTATTAAAAAATGGCGTGCCACACCAACTGCTTCCTGTTTGATACAACGTGATGGTTGTCCTTGCAGTTTATGCTATAAAACCAGAAATAACCCCAGCGATGAAAGTAAATTTTGAGGACATGTACTCCTGGTCTTTCTTGTCTATTTTTGTCAATAATTGTTTTAAAAAAAATGCCCAATGTGTAAATAATTTACACCCTTTTTCCACGAGAAGTAGAACTTTCAAAATCTGTCAAGTATGTACCATTCTTATATAATTAAATCCCTAAAACTGTGTGCTATAAGAAGAAAAGGACAAAAACCAAATAGAATTTTCTTCACATTTCTGAGATAGTAGCGAGGAAAATTTGATAATTTGATATACACGTGTCACCGGTGATCCCCGTGGTTTTAAAAGGGTTTAGGAGACACCCTGCTCAGGAATATTTTAGGACCATCCTACGCTGAGGGACAACCTCGCTACAAAGTGAAAGGTCAGACAAAATGTGGATGGTCTTCGCAGGATCATGGTGAGGTTTTCAGGCACAGATTAGGAATGCGCTAAACAGTAAATGGACTGTACTTATAAAGCGCCTTTCTAGCTAACCGGCATACTCAAAGTTATTTACAACACAATTGGTCCTCATTCACCCATCCATGCATCCATTCATACAGCACTCTACAAAGCTAATTTGAATAAATCATTCTTAGAGACTTATCTGTGCTTTTTGGTCACATTCATACACAATGTGACACATCTGAGGCAATGAGGGGTTCGGAGTCTTGCCCAGAGACACTTCAATATGTGACTGGTGCCAGGAATTGAACCTCCGACTCTCTCATTGGAGAATGAATGCTCTAACCTCTGATCCAAACCCGCCCCAGTAGGCACCTCATTATGTGTAACAGGGCATGATCAGTTGACAAAAGTTTTGAGCGTGCACGAAACTAACGTAGTGACGTGGTGGTGGTTTGTCATTGTGGTGACAGGGTAGGTTGTTGGCATAATGGGTGGATCACAGATAGTGTATTTGAGAATATTGGTTGTTGAGAATTTGTAGCAGGACTGACTGACCTGGCCTCACGCCAACGCTACACTGCAGAGGTGGCACCTGTAGTGGTTGAGGGTATTTCAAATTTGCCGCAATCAGACAGGTCGTGTAGGTCATGGAGAGTGTAGCTGTGTCATCTCCCCGCGTGACGGGGCCTTAAGCTTTGTTCCAGGATGTGATGACATCTGTTTAAAAAAAGGCACCTGCCGATCCACCACTCAGGGCAGTAATTCTGCCTTCAGATTATCAGTCAGCCCCCCACCCCCCCAAAAAAGTTGAATTCAAGTGTTCCAGTCAGGGTTTGGGCTAGGCTCCTGATCTCTAGTAATGGGTAATCTTAATTCTTCAGCATGTCAGGACAGTTTGGGCAAAGTTCTTCCAAGCGTGTGGCAACACTTTGGGTAGGATCTACTCTGAGTCCCAGTGCACAAAGACCTGGTTTGATGAGTTTGATGTGGAAGAACTTGAGTGGCCCACAGAGAGCCCTGACTTCAACCTCGCTGAGCACGTTTGATGTGAACTGGAATAGAGATTGCAAGTCAGAACGTCTTGTCCAACATCATCATTACATGATAAATGGGCACAAACTCCCAGAGAAACACTCTAAAATGTTGTTGAACGGGGGAAACCAGCTCTGACTACCAGGGAAGAAAACATTTAATTAGTCACATGGTCTATAACTACTTGTTCTTCCCTAATGGTTTAGAAAGTAAGGAGTACATGGCAAACATAAAAAAGTGAATTAATCAATGCAGTTAATTAGGTTCTGTGACATAGATTATGTAATTTACAAACAGGTTAGCAGGCCTGACCTATTTCTGTAAATATAAATAATGTATTTTTTGGGGAAATACAAAGTCGATGTGAACACTATTTGAGCTTCCTTCAACAAATTTCAGAAACATTATCTGCCTCTGACCGAACGGAGGAAACGACTTCAAATGTCCACCATGGAGGACATTAAATAAACACTGAAATACTGATGTAAAATAATTTTACATTATGATAGAAAACTACTTAAAAATGTTTCTAAGAAACTCATGCAAAATATACCGACAACAATTCAAGACAGAAATTGCTTAATTAAAGTATTTTGAGCCTATTTCATTCCTTCTGATGGACATTGGGTTCTTTGAAGAAAAAGAGGAAGTTCTGTAACCCCACTCCTATAAATTTGGTTTAAAAGTCCTAAATGTCTTTTATAGAGGACAGAAGGAGTTTGCTTAGTTGTATGCACGGGTGGGAAATATGATCTGTTTACAAGTGTCCACCACAGTTTATGGACTGAATACAATCATGGTCAAACGCTTTTAGTCAGTATAATATATCTGAACTCAAACATCCTGTGTTTCTCTCAGCTGCTTTGTCTGGTACCGCCATCCCTCCGTGCCGCACACTCTCAGCCCAGGCTGGTATCATTTCTGGCTCCGCCACGGTGGAGCGAGCTGCCAAACACCGTCGGAGCAAGAAAAGACGAACGATCCGAGCTTTTGGCTGCGGTGCCGACAATGATTATCCGAAGTGACCTTGTCCCAGCAGCGTGTACCGTCCAGATGCCGTGTCAGCAGCGCAGTTGTTGACAGAGATTCTGAGAGCTGCCTTGATGTTCTGCCATCTGACAAGGCTGTTCAATTAGAAAAGTGCTTCCCACACATTTCGGCTCTGTTGTAGCATGTGGTTGTGGCTTTTCACATTGTAATTGTAATGATAGCGCTTTAATCATAATTAAGTCCACATGCATGACTGGATGTAGACCTCTAATGGGGGGTGGGTGGGGTGGGGGGTGGGGGGTGTCTTTCTGATTAGATCACAGAACTGGGCCACGGTGGGGGAAATGTGTATGAGTGGGGGGTTGTATGTGTGTGTTTGTGCAAACCTTTAGCTAATAAATAACTTGCATGTAAACTGTGTTACTGGACTGAACTGGGAGTTTCTTTTTTTTTTTTTTCTGAGACAGATGTAAACAGCTGCTTCCTTTGGATTTCCTGTTGTTGTGCGGGCCGTTCAACCGTCTCCGTGCACATCAGGAAAAGGGAAATGCTTTATTTGCCCTGAGCTCAGTGCCCTGGTACGTCACAGGCTCGCAGGGAATACCTGCGCCTGGAAAATACTTTACTGGCATTCCAGCTGTTTGAAATCCAAAGTCTGCCCTGAAGCACAGGTTCTGCACAGATCCCACAGATATCTGCTCCAAGGTGTAAACATGAAGTCATGGGCTCTATCAAAGGAGAGATATGTCCTCACCCCTTAAGTCACTCAGGTTTTTATGCCTTTGGTTCTACACTCCGACCTGCTGGGAGCTTTGTTTATATTGGAGGAAAAAATACTTCCTCTCTGTTTCGATTAAAGATTGTGACTCTACGCAGACCAAAGGGTAAATGTTCAACTTCCTTCCATGATTGTATAACTTTTTGGTATTTAAACCACTCAAAGGGTTAGCCTAGCCTCGTTCTTGAAGTGATGTTCTGTCTAATAGTTAGCAGTAGTTAGTGCCTTATCATTCGAGACATCAGACATGGAACACAGAATATTGAGAAACAGGCAAAGGTCTTCACCCAAGCTAGGCTAATGGCTCTTATTCCTAGTTTTTCATCTGAACCTTTTTTTTTATCCCCCCCGCAGCTAAATACAGAGAGGAATTCAAGCTCATCGTCGACCAGATAGCCATGGTGAAGTCAGAGAATGTAAGTGAGCTGGTAAATACTTTCACCTTTTGTGTGTGTGTGTGTGTGTGTGTGGGGGGGGGATGCTTTCGACTCGTGTGTGTTTATATCTCATCGTGCCGAGGCCCCAAACAGGCCTGTGTGATACGTCAGAGCTTTTCGAGCTCGAGTGCAGCTGTGGTGACTAACCATGAGGTTCTAATAGAACTGGCTGTACCCGCAGCTTGCCTCAGATGACTGCAGCCGGGGCTTTTATTATTTCTGGAAACTTGTTTTAGAATAAAAAAAACTATAGACATTGCTGTCCAAGTTTAAACTGCCGAACTAGATTTACTTGCAGCTCTTGAATCGTAGTGTGTTTCAATTCAATCATATTTATTTTCTGAACACTTCAGTTAAAAAAGTCTGCTGTATATGTTAAAGCTTTATTAAAGTTATAAAAATAGGAGCATTTGCCTAAACCTGGCAAAAAGACAATTGTTGAGGAAAAAAAAGATAGCAAAATAATGACTTTTTTTGTGGAAAACAACTTTTAGACTTTTAAACTATTTCTCCTGTTTCAGTCACAATTTTCTGTTTTCACATTTCTAACAAACTAAAGACAAAAAGGACAACTGTTTCTGCTCGTTTGAACAATGCATGAAGACATCAGGCATGGACAAATATGTAAGACAGAAGCTTTCAATCAGTGGAAACAAATACAGTCTATGGTTAAATGATGCCTTAAGGTAGCTGTATTTAATGCAACGGTTTGTGGGAGGCAGACGTGATGAGCTGAAAAAACCAAAAGTAATTTATTAAAACAACTAACAAAAGGCAGCAGAACTGCAGCGTAGAGCCGACAATCTGCTACTGAAGAGAAGAGGAAAATAAACTGAATATGAAGAGCAGAGCTGCTGAGGTAGTTGGTAGCGGGTGACTAGAGACAGTCGACAGATGGCAGGTGAGTAATAGCACAGAGGAACAAAATCCCAACAAGGCAGGTGTGAACAAGGGACACCAGAGTCAAAAAATACACATGATCACAGAAAAATAAACCTAAACACAAGGGAGAAAGGCACAACCAAAGAAAATGGAAACTGGAGTATAGATCTCACAAAGCAGACAGAACTACAGATACACAGAAGCCATACAAAAAACAAAAATAGTGAAAAAAATACACAATCATTATCCCAAGAGAGAAAAACCAAAACCCCAAAACAAGATTCTGCTGTACATTAGTTTCTTAAGAAAGACCGTTTTTGTCAGTAGGTGTCCTCCAGTGGTACCGAGGCCCTTAGGGGTCGTGATAGAAATAAAATTTGAGGTTGTAAGAACCTGTTCCTCAATTAAACCGGGATCACAGATTAATAATCAGTTTCCAATGTTTAGTTCATCTGTGGATTTACCAGCAGGCATCATTCTGTCTGAAAGCAAGCAATAGATCATTCCTGTTTCCACTCACTTGTAAACATCAACTCTATAAAACTACAAGCATCACCTAGAAAATACACTACAGCCCATTTTTAATCAAACAAGACATGCTCTAAACTCAACAGATGTTTAGGAATCATCAATAAAACTGCATAAGGGGGGAAAAAAATTCAAAAATTTAACAAGCTGGTATGTTTCTAATTTAACTGCTGGGATGAAATGGAGATATAAATGTCTGAGTCTTAAAAGCTTGATGTGATGGAGGTAAAAACACGGACAACTCCTTTGATAGTGTTCAATATTACAGCCTGATTTTGCAGTTTATAGACGGTCTCTAAACCCTCGTCTTTTCTGTTCACGCTGAAAACAAAACTAAGAATAACACCTGCTGCACATAGTCACGATGTTTTTTGCAAATGAATGCACGTGGTTTACTAGACCGGGGACACGGACTCTTATACAACCCCAAATTTCATGTCCGTACCACGGTCCTGCTGAAGTGTCTGTGATTCAAATCTTACCTGTGACCAACAGTACTTTCAATATCTGACATGCAATGGGCTGTTCCATTTATAGATTTAATGTAAAAAAATAAAAAGTTCATTTTTAACACTGTCGAAATATTTATTGGACCATGTCCTTCTTTTAGACTGGAGTTAATGTTGAAAGTAATAAGAAGTAATATGATGTTTTGTTTTGTTTTTTTACATTGCTAGCATAGCTTATAATAGCGTGATTTATAGCTTTACAGCTGGAAACTACAACCAAAAGCAGAATTTTGTGGCCCTGCACTGATTTTTACAGCTGTCTCATTTTATAGGTGAGAGCCATTGCTATATTAGGGCGGATAAGTCTTTTAATTCCTGCACTCAAGCAGAATTTAGGTAAAAACTAGGAAACAATTAGGAGCCGTTTCAGTTAATGTTCGCATTAGAAAACTGCTGGTTTCTAGACCTAACTGTGGCTAACACGGTGGAATTTGCCCTGCTTTGTGTCGTTTGACAATCTGTTGTAGGGTGAGAAGTATCTCATTCTGAAGAAGAAATATCGGCACCTGCTGCAGGAGCGGGACGCCAAGCCTCACGGGTCAGACGGCGCTCAACAGAGTCATCCGAGCCTGGGCAGAACCCCAGGGACTGTGCAGTGGGAGGTGACAGACTCCTCGACATCATCTCCGCAGCAGGAGGAGCCCATGTCATGTGGAGACCCTGATGCAGAGGTGAATATGCTCTGTTTTAGATGCACTGACAAGAATAAACAACCAACAAGCTGGGATTCAGCAGCAACACAGGGGGCCGAATGTTGCTGAATGTTGCTGAATCTGCGGTCGCAGCTGCACACCACGGGTACCCTTCATGAGAGGGACGTATTTATTTTAAACAAGGCCTTCTTTGTTAGTGCACTTTGCCTTTTCTCTGCATCATGGGCTAGCACTGAATGAATAAATGTTTGCCTGGACAATCACTGGCCAAGAAAATAAAACGCTAGCTATGGCGAATCCAAGTTGGCCACCATGAGACGAGAAAGAAGGTTACAGGGTTTCTGTCTTTACAGTAAGGCCTGATTTAATGCACAACAATCCTCTGAAGGCGCGTTTACATATTGTTCATATCAGGGGTTCTCAAACTTAATATTCAAAGGTCCAAATCTGATTAATAGATAAGTCCAGAACAACTAGCGATAAGCAAACGCTTGTTAATAAATTTACTGACATCTTACATCTAAAACTACTGATTCTGTTTGCTCGTGAACCGAAGCTGCTCTAACCTTTTACAGTAAAGGGTAATGTGCTCTGGAGTAAGAAGTTTAAACTTAAACTTGATCGATGTTCTTTCATGTCTCAACGAGATAAATTGCCTTTGTTTTCACACAAGAATAAACATAGTAAAAATATACTGAACTTAAAGACACCGAAACATTCAAATGATTGAGGTCAACGTTTAAATACACAGTGACCTAAGACAAATGGCACCGTCTGCCTTCAATCAGCTGCATAACCTCGACACTGAAGATGCTGCTGATTACCTAACCTAAATGTTCATTTGGTGAAACGACATTTATTGCTTAGAATAATAATAGTCACCAATAATTTGGCGAAGACAAAATACATAAATATTTTTTTCCATCCTCTCATCTTTGAAAACTTGGATTTCTAAGATCAAATCTTTTTTTTCTTTGCACATTTAGATAACTCCATGGCGACGTGACACAACACCTTCTCTTCTCTGTTAGTTTCTGATAATGACACAAACAGAGGCGTTTATTGCCGCTACTGCAGCCTGCGCTGTACATTTACAGCTGAACAGTCAACCTTTTACAGCCACATTTTGTCTGTCTAAGTCATGTGCTCTGATTCTCACACCGAGCATATGGACACAGGCTTACTCCCCCCCTCACTTGCCCTGTGCACTCTCTCTGAGCGCACTTATAAAGGAGGCTCCCCACTTTACCACAGTAGAAACACTAAATAGTACCGATGCATTTCATCCATCCATTTTCTTTACCCGCTTCTCATTTCTGAGTCACAGGGAGTTGGTGCCTATCCATCCATCCATCCATCCATCCATCCATCCATCCATCCATCCATCCATCCATCCATCCATCCATCCATCCATCCATCCATCCATCCATCCATCCATCCATCCATCCATTTTCTTTACCCGCTTCTTATTTCTGAGTCATAGGGAGTTGGTGCCTATCTCCAGCAGTCACTGTGTGAGAGGCAGGGCACACACTGGACAGGTCTCCAGTCCATCACAGGGACACATAGAGACAAACAACCATTCACACTCTCACTCAGGGACAATTTAAGAGTTACCAATCAACCTAACGTGCATGTTTTTGGTCTGTGAGAGGAAACCGAAGTACCTGGAGTAAACTCACGTGAGCCCAGGGAGAACATGTAAACTCCACACTCCAATGCATTTCGATGTAATGCAGTATACCATGTGGGCTGGATCCAGATTGACTTGTCTGGACTTTAAAAATCTCTGGTTTATGTAATAAACACATGCCTGGGATTACACAAGCTGTGTGCTGCAGGTTAAGTGTTTTTCAAACACGACTGTTCAAACTAAAGCATACATCAACTGTCCAGTTTTTGATGGATGTAAAAGAGCAAATAAAAATTCTAACCTTAGCTGCTACTGCTCACAGGGTGGCATCACAGGAACTCACCACACAATTATGTTTTCTTGGCTTGTGTCGGACCAGCAGGCTGAACACTTCACACCCACCTTTCCTCCAAACCCACAAGTCTTCAGCGTAGAGTAAACACGGAGGACAATCTGAGCAGAGATTCAGCATCAAAGGTCACAGTTTGGCTGACTGAGATGTGATGACTGATCTGGTGCTAACACAGACTCCTACAGTATTCAAATCTATAGACCCCCTAGGAGGTCAAGACAAAAAGAAAAATTGGGCCATGACTACATTGTGGGCAGGAAATTGTATTTCTTGTGATCAAAATTCAATCTGTATTAGTTTCATAAAAAGCATTTTACAGAGATGCCACTGTGCAGATTAGAGGAAGTGTAGTCCCTGGCTCTTAAATATTCATCACCCACTGCCAGACGCGTCTGTCTGCATGTATTCATCTGTCGTGTCAGCAAAATTTCTCATGAATCACTGGACAGATTTTGACGACCCTCTTAAAAAGTAATCATGTATCATCAACAACACAAAAATGGCTCTAACTTCATCAGTTGTACAGATACTGAGGTAAAGTCTGATGATGTAGTAGCTGAGTCATCCTCAACACATAGGCCAAATGCTAACACATGTTGCAATGTCTTGTGTTATCATGTGAGATCTCACATTACATCAAACAGCTGTTACTTCATTCTCATCATAAAATGACTTTAGGTTAAAACAGTGGCATCAAAAGCAGTGAGTGACAAGAGTCCTTCAGAGAATGCCAGTCCTATTTTAGATATATAGGTACGCTGTGGGGATGCTCTGTGAGTAAGGGATTAGGGTCCGCTACTACGGGCCATTCAGTCCCTTCGCATTGCTGGCAGTATGCCAGTATTCAGTGACATATAACATAGCAAAACATCTGGCTAGTATTTTAGCTCCCCTTGTTGGAAACACACCCCATCACATCAAGAACTCTGTTGACTTTGCCAACAAAATTCAACATTTGAAGCTAGCTCCAGGAGAAACTCTGGTATCATTTGATGTTACTTCTCTTTTCACTTGCATAC
>NC_051437.1:6048276-6063173 GCF_001649575.2 Kryptolebias marmoratus | reverse complement strand
AACATTGCAGCTGCCTGCGCCAGGATTTCTCTGGTTTGTTATCAAATTTTATAACTAGAACATTCAGATTCATGCTGGAAAACCTCGGGTTTTGTGCCCAAAGATTATTTTACTTATGCTGGTGTAGATTCTCAGTCATCCAGGCCATGGTAAATTCAAAAAAGGTTAAAAAACCAAAACAACTGGACTTCTATTCTGTAGTTGAAGACGTTTTGCTTCTCATCCGAGGAGCTTTATCAATTCAGAGATAGTGTGATGTAGAGCTTTTAAGAGCTTTGCAAGCAATCCAGCTTTCATCACATCTCAGCTTTAAAAGCTCAACTCCACACTCTCTATTTCTGAATTGAGAAAGCTCCTCGGATGAGAAGCGAAACGTCTTCAGCTACAGAATAGAAGTCCAGTTGTTTTTGTTTTTTAACTTTTTTTTGAATTGCTGGCAGTAAGCTCTGCCAGGGCTGCTCATCGTCACCAATTCTGTTCATAACTTTTATGGACAGAATGTCCTGGTGCTCCCAGAAGAAGGGCTCTGGTTTATGGATCTCAGGATTTCATGTCTGCTATTTGCAGACGATGCGGTCCTATTGCCATCATCGTGCCGTAATCTCCAGCTGTTTTATATTCCATAAGGAGTCAAGACGTCGGCTTGCAGTCACATAACTGTGAGGTGTTCTTTTTTGCACACACCATTCATAGTCTACGCGACACAAATGCTACACTTGCTGTTCAGGTCAACAGGAAGTGTAGCGTTTGTGGGAATAAAGAGTTTGTTTGCGAAAATTTTGGAAAGTTTGGACATCTTAAAAGTTTGTCTGACATAACCTCAATCTATCAAAACGTGAGCATTTATGTCTTTTATCGCCCAGTGTGTCTGTCACTGCTAGAAGACTTACTATTTTCCCTCAAATTTCCCCAGAGTGCAGAACGCACACACTCAACGTCTCATCGAATTCCATTGTTGTCGTGTGCACAGAGTGAGAGACCCAAAGTGCAGAGTCACCAACCAGGAAGCAAAATGAAATAAACTGATGAAGAAATTTAAGAACCAAAGGCACTGCAGGGCAGGAAATCCAACAAGGCTCAGACATAAAACCCGTAAGGAACAGAATAAAGCGTCACCTTCTTAAAATAATTGCCTAAGTCATTTTTTTTTCAAAAATGATTTTTTTGCCTAAATCATCTCAGCAATCAACAAATGGTTCAGTTGTTTGTGTTTCCTGAAAAATTGCAAAAAAACGACTTAGGCAATTATTTTAAGAAGGTGACGAAAGGCTTGAAACAAAATACAAAGATCCAGGAACGAAGGAGGCAGATTAAGTGTCTTGAACACATACATATATAATTATTATCACAATTGTTAATAATATTATCATCTGATTTTTTTTTCTTTATGCAATCCACCAATAAAACTTTCATTGTTGGTCTGTAGACTCAGTTGTTCAAACTAAACTTTTTTCTCAGCCCTGACTCAGCAGACCAGCTCCATCTTGGTGCTCAGTGACCCCCTGATTTACACATCAGGTACTGCCTGAAGGAGGAACATCAGGACAAACACATATTTAATAAACCATAAAAAGTATTAGCAGAAAAATGATATAAAAGCTGCCTCTGTCTTCCCCACACCACTCAAGTGTGTCGAAAGTGAAAATATGTTTACTGTCAGTTGCGACCAATAACCCTGACTCGACACATGATTCATGAAAACTAAGGATTTGTGGGAACAACTTGTGACTCGCCTGCCTGCTCTTAATAAAGCAGTTACTGCTGTCACAGTTGCGTTATGACATGTCTAGCTCCTGGTGATCTGTTTTTCTCACCTGGTTTTAAAGAGAACCAGCAGTTTCTGTGTCTATATTTCACTCTGAAAACATTGTGGGATGGGGATGGGTGTCTTTGCAAGCGTCCAACTCAGTTCTTCTCAGTGAAGAAGAACTTCTTCGCCAGCTCTTGTCCCCTCACCGAATTGTTGTTGGCTGGAGTTCTTTCACTAACATCTGTCTCACTAATCCATTTTGTGTTAACTTTTATAAAATATCCACCATTCATGATTCCTTATTTCACACAGGATTTTGTGAACACCAATCAAGCAGTTTCCTACTAATTTTAACTATTTTTGACCTCCAAAATTTATTTCAACATAAGATCAGGCTTAAAATCTTACAGTAAACTCCTTTACACTGGATGATGAGCCACTACAATGTAAAAAATCAGCAAGATCGTCTTTGCAGAGTATTGGCGAGGTCTTGACGCATGTATTAAAAATGCAGAAGGCTACCCTTTACATGTATTAAAGCGTCCTATATTAGAGCCCGAAACGTCTGCAGGATTGTGGTGGATCATCGTCACGGTGGCAGTGCATTGAGGTCCTGGGAGGAGCGAGGTGGAGCGTGATGGCATAAGCTTCTCCAAGACGAGAGGCTTGTGGCGTCCCACACTAGCCTTATCCTGAGGCCCCAACATCGTTGTGACAAGGTCATGGAAACAACTTAGTACAGACTTGATACTTGTAGCTGCATCTTGTAGCAGGATAAAAGTTATTTGGTGAGTATAAAGAGCATAGCAGCATCATGGTTGTCTTCACACTGAAGGAGGTTTTCCAAATTCATTGTTATCCAGTCACATTCTCATAGGTAGTATAGATCGTAGTGGGCTTATTGTCCACTGTGAAGGGGGCTTTAGCACAGTTTAGTTGAAAACGTAAGCACGTTTGTGTCAATTTCTTTTTCATTTTTATTTTTTATTTTTAAATGTCTGGATCACCTTGTAGAGGTAGACTTTTTGGTATTCTACACAAAAAGTCACCTGTAGAGAGTCCTATATAGGTTACAGTGTACAAACGTACAGAGAGGGAAATGATTGTCTTGTGTACAGCTCACTGAGATTGGCAGATAAGAGCCATGGCGGGGCTGGCAGTCGTGGAATTGCCTCAGTCCGGCTGCGTGTATGCTTATTTGTTTACTTGTATTTTAGCAAAAAAAACATCTCATGAACTGCTGGGCAGATTTTAAATAAAAAGTCTAAGAAAGTAATTGTTTAGTGTATAGCTTCAACTAAAACTAAAATAAACCTAAACCAAGATGGCGGCCACAGTTAATCAGTCTTGACAAACACAAAAACGATTATAACTCAATTTTACAGATATGGAGCTAAAACAGTGTGATGGCAGCCGACAGTCATCCCCATCACATACTCCGAGCACTAACAAATTGTGCGACATCCTTGTTTAAAACTTTGGCATGTAAGGCAGTGAAGAAATGCTACTTCTTAATTCAGACTGCTTCTTTGTGTTAATGTCAGTGACGTGCGTTTGAAACATTCAGGTAGAAAAAAATGGCAGCACGCTATAAAAACTCCTCAGGATCACTTTTGCTCATTTTCTACTCAAATCTTTGAATGTATCACAGGGTACCTGGGTGTGTGGCCTCCACAAAATAATCTGTTGCACAAATTTGTGTTTTAGGTAAATCTTTCTGGTAAATCTTGGTGCATGTGTCCAAACAGATATAAGATGAGGGGAAAGAAGCCCGGCTGATGGTTTCCTTACTGACAAGGTGCAACTCTTTGTAAATAATATATTCCTTTAACGAATCAGTCAATACATTTCCTAACTGCTAAGTGTTCACTGGGAAGAATTTTATACTCAGTGAAGGCGCTCTCGTTCTGGTGGTTCCTCTATTTACCCACCAGATGGTGCCAAGTAAGCTGACTGGATCCGTAACCTTCAGCATGTCCTGACATACAGGGGGAAGACCTAACTTGGAAAGAAACCCCACTAAAAAGAAGCTGGCTGTTGTTATGCTGAGCAGCAACCTGCTGGAGCTCATTAGGAAGATAATAAGCATTTGTGTCCCATTAAAGAAACGCAGATTTGCCTCAGCAAATAATAATAAAAATAAATAAATGAAAAAAACTTTCTCCCTTACAACTTGTACAATTGATCATTGAAATGCGCTGGTCTTTTGTTAGCATAACACTTAGGACAGATTATATGTGTTTTTCTGAGGTTAACTCAATACACTTAATAAATTATCAGCACCAGCCTCAATACACATATAAATTAAAAACAAAGTGCAAAAGTTTAATATAGGTGATGGAATCTATATTGGGTTATGTACAAGAAGCAATGATGAGTTTATTTTAGGCACAAACAAGAAGAATGCAGACATATGTGTATGAAGACTTATTGCTGAAATAAATAAAACCTTCAAAAAAATTAAACATCGGAAACAACAAGCCCACAAAAAAGTTAAAGGTGCTTTAACACTTTACTTATCATTTAAGTAATAAGAAAAGTATGTTATCATTATTTGGCTGTAATTTTTTCCATTGCTGGCACAGCTTTAGAAAAAGCTCTAAACAAAACAACAGAAAAATTGTGCAGAAAAAAGAAATCGCAAAAATAACTGTAAAACCTTTCCCAATACACAACAATGAATTTTCATCAAAATGAGTGGGAAAGTCGTAGTTAGTTTTATGGATTTTACTCGCAGTTTGGCTTCACTTGACTTGAGTATTTCTGAACTTCACCTTCTCACTGCTGGGATTTGGTTATTGTTAGGATTCCTGTTTGGCACCAACACCACGTTAAATCCACTTTCTTCCTCATTCTGATGCTCTGTTTGAACTTCAGGAAGTCCTCTCCACTGCGTCTACATGCCTAAATCATCGAGTTGCTGCCGTGTGATTGGCTGATTAGCTATTTGTGTTAACAAGCATTTGGACAGGTGGATCTAATAAAGCGGCCGGTGAGTGTAGCTCTGAGTCAACAACTTTAAACGTGCTCACCGAGTATTGAGCGGAATCTTTTAGCTCCCACGGTCGTTTCCCTTCATGAGCACCAGTGTTATTTTGTTTCCTCTGCCTGTTATTATTGCTCTTTACCAAAGCACTGAGGAAAAAAAGGGGGCTTGTCAGAAGGGAATAGGCTGGATAAACAGCAAGCCTCCACTTTTCCCGTCCAGCACGCTGACATGCGGCTCTTTGGGCAGACAGCATTAAAGGGCTGACTGTTTTACCGTCATGTGTCCGTGTGATCTGAGAACAATTTGCAAATTCCTCAAAAGGAGAAGGGAAAATGGATTTCTCATAAATCAGCCAAATGACAGATTTAAAGTCCACTGAAGGTTTTTTTTTTTTTCAGTTCTTTAAGCAAAAATGACACCAAAGTCACATTCATGTTTTTTTCTTCTTTAGGTAATTGTTAATTAGATTGTTATTCATTGCTCCTTACGTGTGAAACTATCACCTCTGTCTTGCTGTGTCATTACCTCCCTGTCTGTCTGATACCCTTTGGTCGCATCTTATCAGGTGGAAAACCTCACAGCAGCGTGGCCCGTGTGTGAAAGCGTGTGTGTTCTGTGACGTTCCGTCACGCTGTGGGAACACTTATGACTGGTCCATTACAGTTGACCTGTGTCACAGCTCAGCTTTTTGTCACCACTGAGTAATTCTCTCGTGTTGTTTGTGTTCCAGTCGGAGTCGGAGCATGACGAGGAGTGCACAGGCAGCGTGGGCTCCGCTGCTGTCGCTGTAAGTCCTTTTAATACCTGTTCCTATTGTTCTCCCAACGCTTCGTATTTGCCAAGGAGGTAAAACACTCCGAAAGTCAAGTTCACAAAGTTACCGTTTCTTTACTTTCGGTTGTGACACATGGCGTGACCTTCATGGGTTGGGTCTCGCAAACACCGTCCGCTTTGCCAGTGGTGTCAGTCCCCATTAAACAAATAAAAGAAGTCAAACGTTTGAGCCCGGCGGAGAGGGATCATGGGTGTGTCCCGCAATGTGTCAGTTGGCCGCGCTGCTCCGAGGAAATGAATTAGAGGTTTGTGGCTTCTGCATTATGAAAAGAGTCCCCAACAGGATGTGTTTTTTGTTCTAGCTGGATCCTTTAGAGAAAGAGTGGATCTACTCGGCTGCCAGCGCTCGAGTCCCTGACCTCTCAAAGCTGCTGACAGATGACCCGTCGCTTGCAAATAAAAAGGTAGCACCCTCTTTTGGGATGCCTCTTGCAGGTCGATTCCAAATTAATAGAAATTGAACACTTTTTAAAAAAATTTTGGGCCTTTTAATGATAATTTAATCAACCACAAGCTGTGATACTGTAAGAACATTAAAAAGTATGCTCCAAGTTTTCTTCATTTGATGTCCTGCTTCCTATGAAGCTATCGGTGCTGTTTGTGTTGGAGTGCATGTTTATGTGAACTAAACTCACGATTGGTTTTAATTAGTAAAACAAAGTGTCCTTAGTGAAACAGCCTTTTTTGTTGTTTTGTTTGGTCAGTGAAAGTGGTGTGTAGTGTATATAATCTGAAAGTTTGATATTGATAACTATCAATAGAGACAGAGCTGGAAGACGCAAGTTGAAGGATGAGCGTCCCCTACTAAGCTGACTGCAGTGCATTTTTTTAAGTCCCGCCCCTTCATGTAAATGAATGGGTCATTTTCTTGACTAAAAAATAAAAATACACTTAGGATATTTTTTGACAGCCTGCTAGCGAGCTGTGAGGGTGTGAAGATGGGACTTTCGTATTGAGGGTACGGCCCCGCGTCTCTTCAGCGCAGACTCTGGCTCCAAAAAGAGAACCTTTTGGCTTCAGTTTTGGAGAGTGGAAGTTAATGGAGACACTTAGACTATCTTTATTTATGTCGATCGTGATAACTCTGTTTAGTAGGACTGAAACCATTCACTAAGTAACTTGTATAACTTGATTAGAAATAATTAAAAAAACAGTTTTATGTAATGCTCCATTTAATCGACATGACTGCATGCTGCTCAGTGATCACCATGTGTTTACAAAGCTTAAAAACAAAAACATGAGTTGTATCAATGTGCACGGCAGGTTAAAAGTCCAGTGGCTCTGTGTGTCTTTAAACACAGATCTGCTACAAGCTGCCAAAGAATATTAGGTCCAATTTTACCAACGCTGACATGTAGAATAAATCACAAGCTGCATTTCCATTGCTGTATTTTAGTCCAGTTTGAGTCATTAAAGAAAGTAGTAGAAACTCTGTCAGTCACATAGTTTTGATCTCTCTCACTAACTTAAAGGCATTGATGGGTATGGGAGAAGATTAGTGCTTCAGACAAAAAGACAAAACCTATGCAGTTTATACTTATTTAGACAGACAGTTTATGTTAATAAACTGCTAATGAGCACGAGTCCTTCGTTAGTCCCCCTTCAAACTGGATGACGACCCTGCTTCGATCTTCACAGTCAACGCAACCAATTAGGACCGGGTTGGGTTACAGCAAACTTGAAAAACGTCCTTCACTGATGCGTTTTCCCAGTGAAAGACCATGGCGACGGTGCAATGCTCTTAGTCATGAATATACTGTTGCCACGCTCCCCCCCAGGACCTCAGTATGTTGCCACTACAATGATGGTCTGTCACAACCTCGCTACAAAGGTTCTGTGCATTGTCAAAACCATCCTGAACCTGACGCGCTCTATCACGCATAATGGGGAGCCTACTGCGTATTTATTATGTGTCTGAGGACCTCACTAAGATGCTGCAAAGACCATCCACATTCTGGCTGACTTTTTGGGTAGTGGGTAGTCATCCAGTTTAAAAGGGGACGAAAGATCCCTTTACCTGAAAGTGCAGGATATAAACCCCCAGCAACACAATCACCAACCCCTTCATGTTTTCATCTTTGTCACATTTGTCTATCCCATAGCTTTTATAGCAGTAATAAGGCTGTTCTCCTGTAAGGGACTTTTGTACAAACCAATAAAAACGACAAAAAAAGAAATTGATATTAAAAACGCAACAAATTTATCAAAGTGAAAATACTGTTACACCAATTAAAACATATTTATTATCACATCGTTACTGTCGCACAATATTCCTTTATGAAAGTGTTTTTAACAAAGAGCCCTATGAGCTACAAACAGCATCAGTCTAAACAAATAAAAAAGAGAAACTTATGCAGACCAAAACTATCCATAGACTGTCTCCCTTTATTTAATTTTTATTTTTTTATTCAACTTATGTTCTGATATATTTTTAAAGATCACCAGAACTAGAAAAGTTAAAGCCAAATTGAAACAATGTGTAAGACTGACATTCAGTTTTAAAATAAAATGTCAGTCGGAAGCATCCGTGTATTTATTTACTAATCTTATGATTTTGTATTTTGCGTGTGTTTTGTTGCTTTGAAACCAGGACTTCACCTCAGTGAGTATTTCTTTTATTATTTAACATGTTAATACCAACTGTGTATTGGATGTTCCTTGGTTTCTGTCTGAGCTGAAGTGTTTCACTCTCTTGTTTTGATGATGGCTCCTGGCTGTGACTGTGACCGCTGCTCTCAGGGGGTAAGTTCCAGCCATCATACTTCTTACTGAGTAATAACACCCCATCTGTGTTTCACTTTGAACCTTCTTTTACAAGTTTCTCCATTTATCAATCGTAACTCCTCACTCTTGATAGTACACTTTGCTTTTGTAACTTCCACCAGCTCATTCCACTGTGATTTTCTCCTTAGTGCTTCTGTTAAAACATCCAGATCTTTCAAAGGTCCACTATCAAAAGGATTATGAAAGATAGCTTTTTAGCTCCTGTGCCCCCCCCCCCCTCCCCTGACAACCTAAATCCTTTTATTTGTCCCCCCCATGCGCTTAAGAGATTTGAGCTCATGTTTGTTGTCCCTCCCCTTGTGTCACAGTTCTCACAGTGTCTTGCGGCCACGGCAGACCACCTTCTAAGAGTGTTCATAAGCCTCTGCCATCTCCACCATGGACAAGATAGCACAGATACCATAGAAGTGTTGGGAGATGGGGAGGGAGGGTGGAAGATTAGGGAGAGTCTCAATGCCTCACAAAGATTTTGCCCACTTAAAGATAATCTGAAAGTAATAGAGCAGGCTGGGATTAATTGAAGAACAATGCTGGTTGTGTCCTTGGGAAGGTGCTAAGTCCCCCTCAGGCCTCTTTGATGTTTTAGCCCTCAACCTGACTCTGTTCAGCAGAGGTGGGTGCCCTTTCAGAGATAACACACAGAGATACTGAAAATGAAAAGAATAAAATAAAATCTCAAGACTTTTTGAGCTAAGGGTTTTAAAACTAAGAGCTATAAGACTGAACCTGTATCTGCCACTGTTTGGTTTTTCCCCCCAAGGGCCCCTTCCTTCTGGATGACAACCCTGCTACAAAGTAAAACATCTGCCAGAACACTGACATTGTTTGTAGAAGTCTTCAGGCATTAAAAATTCACTAGGGCTACCAAAACATGTGATAGTTTGATACTGTAGGTTCACAATGTGTACAAAACGTCTGGAGTGAAGTTGTGGTGTTTAATCCTTATGGTGGGAGTTTACTGAGGTCCTGGATGGAACATGGATGGGGTTTGGTGGCAGCGGGCCCTACTCGATCTAGAATAGCTCGATTGATAAGACTTTGAAGCTAGGCTATGACCATGAATGTGGCATGTTCATGGAAACAACCTAGCCTAGACATCTGTACACTTGGTCACAAGGAAGTTTTAGTAGATTGCACAGAAATGAAATAATCACTTGATGGTTGTAAAGATCACGCAGACCAACCCCAGTGGCTTGGACAGTAGACCATGTTTGTTCTGGTAAAATTCCAGGAACTACAGCTGGCAGTATTTTGCCACGAATTCCACAAACTATTTTTCACGTTAAACTCTGTCCTGATGGGTTTCTGTTGTGAGAAGCATCAAGCAATCTGCCTTCAAAGCAATGCACGTTAAAACAACATGTTAAAACAAACACAAGTCCAATAAACAATTCAGTGTCTCATTTTTGAGAAAGACTTGTTTTGCAAGCTTGAAAAACAATTTAAAAAAACAAAAACAGACCCGTTAGGCTAGCCGGGACAAAGCCTTTTGCCTCTTTCTCCATACTCTCTATGACTGATGTCACAGTTAGATGCCAAAGTTGACCGGACTATCCCTTTAATGGGTTGTGGAAAGCTTAGTTGAGTCCCCATCCTGTGTGAAGGGACCTCGTAGCAGGCTTTTAATCTCATGTTTGACTTGGACTGAACAGGTTCCTCCTCAGCCTGGGAGGATACTGACTGTTCTGATAAAATGCTTCTCCAAACTTCAAGACGGACTGATTTAAAAGTAAAGCCATAACACAGGTCATCTGACCTTAATCCTTCTCAAGCCAAAGTCTCACAGTATTTTTTTTTTTCTCTTCCTGCTCTCTGCGTGACGCGTTCCTCCCCTCCTGCTGTGATGGACTTCCTCTACAATTCAGTTTGTGAGTACATCGTTTTCCCATCAGTCCTCTCTGTTTTTCCTCCACATCCAGGGGCGACAGGCCATTGTGTCCCCGGTTACTCTGAATGCGCTTCAGCTGCCTCTCCCTTCAGAGGGAAGCGCGTGGCAGGGCTGTCCCTGAGTGATCGGACAGGTCGGGTTGGAGGGGGTGGGCCACCTCGGTGGGTAGGAACAGAAATGAGAGGTCCAGCATCCTGTTCAGCCTCGTCCATCACTCCTGCCCACCAAGAATCCTGCTGAGCCGCCTGTCACAGAGCCCTTCGGCCAATCTGTCTTCAGATGTGACAGTGGACAAACCAAAGAGATGGAGATACTCCAACCAGACAGCGTCTGTCTCAGTCTGTCACAGAAGTTGCTGCATGTTATGACCTCATTCTCTTCGGGTGATCGAAAAAGAAAGCTTTCTGTCGTCAGCTGCCGGACAGGTCTGTTGTACATGATTGGGATCGGGGTTTCTTAAAACAAAAGGACTTGTTCTTCAAACAGGAATCAGCGAGTTCCAGTTTCTCTCTTGTGTTTTGATTAGTCACAGAGTTATGGGCCCTTCAGACACAATCTAGTTGACCTTAAGTTCAGCACACAGGAGGCAAAAAGGTTTTAGATTCTTCTGCTGGGCCTTCCATCACTTTCTGTTAAATATTCCATCAGCTGTATTATCTTTGCTTATAGAATCTTTATCCACAGGTATATTTTTCATTGCTGACAGCTTGATGAGATTTAGTTACATATCGGGCCTCCCTCAAAGACTTTTTACTGCCTGTTGGTGAAAGGTGAGGGATATTGTTTTTTGCTTCTGTCTGTGTGAGCATATGGGTACCTGTGTCTTTGGATGGACGGATTCTAATGAAAGTAATCACTGGATGTATATCTACAACTGAAAACTTTTGAAGACAACTAAATCAAGATGGACGCCACGCCGAATCGACCTTAGCAAGCACAAAAATTGGCTCTAACTCAGCCAATATAAATAATATTGAGGTAATTTTGGCGTGGTAGTAGCTGAGAGCCATCCTCAACACTTTCTCTGTCCGCTAACACAACTTGCGAGATCAGCATTACATGAGATTGTGCATATTGTCATTTACAAGGTTTGACCAAAACAGATATAAGCTTGTCATTACTCGGCAGATGAGCTTAGTTTTAAACTCTAAAGATGATGAAAGATGATGAGAGATATGCATTTTTTTTTTTCAAGGAATGCCAGGATTTTAATTACAACAAAGAAACTAACAACAAGAGGCTGTGAAAAAGAAAAAAAAAAACTTTCCTGTATTTTTTCTTTTTCATCATTGATGAGGCTGTGCTTTTTAATGTTAGAAGTTTATTAAAGCAGAAATCTCAAAAAGCTTTGATAGTGACAACCAGTAGTCGTCACTTTTTACTCCCATTTGCCTTTTTTGACAGCAGAAGCATAAAAACTCTACAAAAAAGAAAAGCCTTAGTAAGAATTCCCCTTTTTTAAATTTCCAGTGTCCAGTTAATGTGAGCAACACAACTTGTTATCATAAATATGTTAATTAGCAGGTAGCACCACCAAGCTCCATTTAAAGACATTTAAAGACATTTAAAGACACGATATTCTGTTTGAAATAGTTAGCATTACTGAATGAATGGGTCATTTCTATTGGCTGAGTGTTTCACAGAGTGTTTCCTGCCTCCGAGTAAACCCAGCTGTTCGCTCTGCACAACATCAAATAAGGGCTGTGCGGTCCGTGCTTTAAGAAAAGTAGTTCTTAAAGTCTCATTTTTCCAATCCTTCTATTTTTTTCACTACAGAAAACAAGCGTAGCTCTTTCACGTTGAAAAACCTCATGTTTTATAAACGAGCGAACAAACTCATATAAAGGTGTTTTGTTCAGAGGTTGGATGAAAAGCGTTTTCCACGTACAAGAAAAGTAGATGTCGCCGTGTTTGTTCAGCCGCGAAGCTGTTTCTCAGCAGCCTGAGTTCAGAGGTTGCAGGCTGTTCATCCACCCACGGTTAACATGCACTTCTGAAATGGTTCCTGTTTGATTTGCTGTGTTAAGGGTCAGATTGATGTGGCTACTTAGCTGCTTTCACCTGCTGATAGCCCATAATTACGCAGCTCAAAGTGCGCAGGAGCAAGCGGGAGACCACAGCTGGGCTCTGACAGGTGGATATGGTTTGTGTGTGACGTGTGTTTTCAGCGCGGGTTGTTTGCACACGTGTGGATTATTTTCACACGCGTCTGAGTGCCTTCTGCACGCCGACGGTTTGGATGTATCCGTGGTACGGGTGGGGGCTCGTGTTTCTCTCCTTGACAGTAGCACGGTGATGTCTGGGCGGGTCGCCCCTCTGCGGGTCACACTAACATCATCAATCTTCCCCCCCAGTGACAGGTGGCCCCGGCCCCCCAGCCGTGGGCACAGTGCCGTGTTGTTTTGTAATTAGGCTCCGTTAGATGGCAGGAAACCATCCCTCCTTCTTATCATCCCTCTGCCCCCCACCCGGGCCTCTGGCTTCAGACAGCCAATGGGATGCTGCGCCGCTCAGCATCAACAACTTGTTGTAATGTTTCAGCAACAATTAAATGTGTAACGCTTTTTTTCTCCCTAATTTCTAACAGACAGCTCTGCACTGGGCTGCCAAACATGGCAATGAGGACATGGCCACTCTGGTGGCTAACGCCGGTGCTGATGTCAACTCTAAATCAGTGAGTGCAACATTTATCTTATTTCATTATAATAATGTGAAGGATTGCTCCTTCTTCTTTGTATGCCTAACTGTTAAAAACACACGGCCTGATTTAAAATAAGAAATCGAAGCCGTAGAAGAGATGACTTCTTAGCTTTTTATACTGTCTGCTCCATCAATACTGTTTTGAGGTTTTTATTTCTTGTAATTTTGGTCTTTTATTTTCTTACAGATGACATAATGAGAGCTGATAGAGTCATCAGTCCAATCATAAACCAGTGCATTTAACTTATTTATTAAAGAGATTAACTATAAGTGTTGATGCGACCTTGATTCATGCCTCTCTTTTACACAACCACACAACGGAGGCTCATAAGATTAGTTTTTATGTTTTAATTGATCTACTTTAGCAAAATTACTGACAAGCAAAAACCTCCACTTTGTGACCTGGTTTCAAACAGCCTCGGTTTCCGAAAATTCAAGGGCTGCTGTTGGGTACACAAACAGCCGAACCGCACCAAAAGATCTGCTGTTTACCTGGGCCATAGGCTACATTCACACGTGACCAATCTCTCGGAAACGTTAGAGATTTTCTCGATGTTAATTAGGTAAAAATTACATGTTTACACAGCGGTCCTGTGCCTGTTGAGTCCTCCATAGTTGAGAATCCGAAACAGTCGGAGCCCAGCGGAAATGTCCGGATTTCACAGAGAAACAGTGTCGTGTAAACTGGGCCTTAGTGTTCGCCAACAGTCAGAACCCAGTGGGAAACTGGCTCACAGATACTGAGTCTCACAGTAGGAGGCTGGGGGGGGGAGGGGGGGTTGAACTTCTGTTGGCTGGATTTTTTTGTACATGATTCCTAAAGTTCAGTTCGATCAAGGCAGCAAAACTGCTTTGTTACATTCAGACAAAGATTGGGTTTAGGGTGAAGATTAGTCCAAAAAAAAAGAAACTTTTTCCATTTTCTAAAGCTTCCCTTGTTTTTGACCCTTAACAGGTTGGTGTTCACTGATGACACGCCTGCCTTTAGACTCCAGAAACACACTCTACCACACAACCATTAAAATCTCTCGGTAAACGAGGTTGATCTCCTCAAACACTCCAACAATATATTGACCTTTCTGGTGCGTTTGACTTGACAGTATTAATTCCTGCTTCCTACATCAAACAGTAATGTCAACATTTCTTTTTGCTTTGTTTATTCAGTTCAGTTTCTCTTTTAGGACCTCTCTGGTTAGTTTTTCCTGATTTTAGGGAATAGAAACAGCTAACCTCATAAATATAACCAACAAGCTGAAAAGGGAAGTCAAGTGGCGTGATAATTACTACTGCAGTTAATTTCTCATCAAAACTGGCTCCTATTATTGTGTAAAAACCAGTTTCTGAGTAATTGCTTTTGGAAAAGTGTGTGTTTGGGAGGTTGGTTGAGAACAATGCAGCAGCTCATCGGGGTAATAAACCTTCCTGTGAATGACATGCAGTTTTTTTTGTTGCAGTTTAGTCAAAACGTGTCTTAACTTTGTCTCAATCATATCGCAGTTAATCCCTGATTTTTGTCTGCAGTCAGTCACGATTTGGTTCCACAAATCATCAAACCCCCAAAAGGTTTTGTCACATACTGTATCTCTGTGTTCTGACTCAGGGAAGCCAAGGCTAGTTTCTCACAGGGCTGCGATTGTTGGAGACTAGTTGGCAAACGGCACTCTCAAGGGAGTCTCCAAAAGCTCTGGAAACATTCTCTTTGGTTCTCGGTTTCTTCACAAGTCGCAGAGACTCGCAGTCTTGCGCCAAAACATCTCAAACGCTTCTCAGTAGGGCTGCAACAACGAATCGATAAAATCGATAAAATCCGATAATTAAAAGCGTTGGCAACAAAAGTCATTATCGATACGTGTCGCGCAATTTATGCGTCACTAACGTTGTCGCGGAAACGGTGACGTCACCCGCAGCGCGTTTGCTGAACAAACTCCGTCCGCTCCGTTAAAAAAAAAAAA
>NC_051437.1:6002419-6047728 GCF_001649575.2 Kryptolebias marmoratus | reverse complement strand
ACCTACTCCTTTACATACAGATAACTTTTTTATGTGGGCCAAAATGAATGACTGAATGAATGAATGAATTCCAAGACGACCGATTAATCGAGAAAATAATCGCCCGATTAATCGATTATTGAAATTATCGTTAGTTGCAGCCCTACTTCTCAGTTTAGTTTTTTTTTTTTAATTCGGGAGCGCTTGAGCTGCATTTAGAGACCTTCACAGGAGCTCTTCGAGGACAGAAAGCTCTGAATGTCCAGGTCTAAAAACCACACCGATGATGAATAATTATTATTTTAAAAAGTCGATCTCTTCTGCCTATCTTGATGGTCACTTGGTCACAGTCAAATGTTTGAGATTTTAGTGGAAAATGTTTCCGTTTTTTCCCTATTTTGCTGCAGTTGCAGCAAAAAAAACTGCCGTGAATTCTTCAGTAATTCAGTAACTCCTCCCTCAGTCTAAAGCTCAAGCCAGAAAGTCCCACAAACAGCGACAGTCACCAGCAGAAATGTGCTTTTTAAATAAACATTTAATATTATTGTCGTGATTTTTTTTCAGTTTACTGGTTGGCAATACCATTCTAAACCCTAAACTGAGAAGGATCTTCGGTTTAATATCCATAGTATTCCTTTTATTCGCTCCGTTAAATGGAAATGGGACCGAGTGGTGTAAATAACCCAAATAGCAAATAAATAAAACAGTAATAAAATTGAGGGTTAAAAAACAGCTGACAAGTGTTGAGGTTGGCATAAAGTCCTGATAAAATGGTTAATGAGGGCAAAGCAGCAACCCTTGTGTGTGGGAACAACACACAATAATAAATATGTGGACTTTAGATGGAAATGAGCCCTTTTTAAATTTCTCATAATCGTTTTGAAAGTGGCCTTCTGAGTAAAAATGTCAAAATCTCAAAGTAATAACTTGTTATACTGGGTAGAATTAATGAGCCGAATGTCTTTTGATAAGAATAAAGTGTTCAGAAAGACTAAATAACAGCCTATATAGTTGAAATTGTTCCCCAGTCTGTGATAAAAACTAAACTTTGCGTGTAAACCTTTTCTCCATGTAGTACCATGTGCTCAGGTTTGTTTGTATGTCTCTCCTCTCTTGCAGCACGTGAGTACCCAGGCTTTAATCTGCGGCGGCGGCAGCCATGTACAGTACTGTAGCTGGTCTGACTTGAAGGGCTAACGACCCGGCTGCCCCCTCTGTGACGTCACGCTCCTTAAAGATCTCTGTGAAGATCCAGCTGTGCAAACGGATTACAGCAGCGAGTGTCGTGGGGCTGCGGGAGCGCGCCGCTAATAAATCATGTCACGTCACGTTAATTGTTCCCCAAAAACAGTGCGACTGTTTGCCGGCGTGCAAGTCCACGGCCACGCAATTTTCAGTGAATTACTGAGCAATTATGTTTTTTGTCATTATGTGGTGTTTCCATAACCTTTGCTAATTTGTTGGTTTTTGTTTTTTCTTTCTCTCTCATGCTGTTTTCATTGGCTGGATTTGGGATGTGGGAAACTCAAGGGGGTAGGTCCGAAACCTTCCAAGTTAAAATGTTCATTTAAAGCAGCACTGTAGAAGCACTAAACAAGGTTTTCATGATGTTTGGAGGCTCTTATGCCCATTTTTGTTGTACGTTTTGTTCTCCGCAGGGATACACACCTCTGCACATTGCAGCGTTACACGGTCACCAGCACATTCTTGACCTGCTCATAGGGACTTATGGTAAAACGGTCCTTCCTTTATTTATTGATTTATTCAGCTACACAATCTGCACAACAGCTGTGTTTTTTGGGACGTACCGTAAGGGCTTAATCAGGTTTTAAAGAAACGGGTGGCACTGTGGCATACTCAGTTCATGTTTGGTTAATGTAAAAGCCTCTTTGGCTATAATTTCACTGTCAGCCTTTTCATCATGAACAAGCTTTATTATTATTTTTATTTGCTAACTAACCGCTCTGTTTTTTATAAAGACGACAGGTTTTAGCCTCGTGTGAGCAGCTTTCTTTACCTTCGGATCTGAGATTGTTCTGTCAAGTTTTAGCGTAAGGTGTCAGGCAGGTGGATAACCTCTGACTGATTTATAATTTGTCTCATCAGGGGCAAAGGAAAACCTGCGGGACTACAGCGGCCATTTTCCCAACTATTATCTGAATCTCAAAGACCCAGAAGGACCAGGAGAAGACTTTGAACTGCGTGAGTGCCTCATAGTTTCACTGTACAATTTACCCCTCTGAAGTTGATTTTTTATGCTTTTTTTGCCACAGTTTTTGGTTCAGTTGTGCTCTTGATAAGTACCTTGTTGTTGTTGATTGGACACAGGTCTTAGTTTTGAGAATGACACAAATATTAATTGTTACAAAGTTCGTTGTCTGTTTTTATGATGGTGATTAGCATATACCCCAGAATGCATACTTCAGTCCACCATTAAAACAACTGACAAAAAGATCTAAAAACACTGATGCAGCAAACTTTGTAACCATTAATTATCCATATTTGCAAAGCTTTTGGCCATAACTCTGTTTAGCACAGAAGTGGTAGCCTCGGTGGCAGCGTTGTGCTAGCGTAGAATGATCTACTCCCTGATGTAGCCTGTGAGAGTTGTACGAGTGTGGGGCCCGGGGCGTGGTGTGACCAATACCTCCAGGATTTCACAGGCATTTTTTGTGATTGTTGCGGGCTAAAATGCCTGATTTCGCGGGGCATTTTCCTAAAAGTTGCGATGAAAAGTTGCGATTTTTTTTTTTACTAAAATCAATAAAAAAATATAACTTTTAATATGTAACCATAAACCAAAACTACTTCCTAGTTTTGTAAGATAATTACCAACAAACATTGACATTATCAAAAGGTGCTTTATTTGAGAACTTTGATAGCTTCTAAACTGACATTCATGACCGATTCTGGATTGTCCCTGGTCTGCAGCTCTCCTCACATGTTTTGCAGACACAAAGTGTTTGTCGATGCGTTTATGTTCCATGATTACACTGCAGGACGTGCAAAACAGCTTCCCCCCCACTCTCCTGCAGCTGGGGAGGAAACTGGTTTGCTGAAATCTTTGTGGGCAAATGTGAAGCATTAGCGCACATTTTCACTTCGGTCGCTGCTCCTGCATGCTCCAGGCATTCTGATGTTAACAGGATGTGACGTCATGTGTCTTCTTTGTGAGTTATTTGGGGTTATTTTGTATTCCACGCTACACAAACCCACAAAGAAGAGACTAGACCGCAGAAACGGTGGCAAATCACTTCAGAAACAATAAATATTGGGTTAAAGTTGCTGGAAAGTTGCAGTGTTTTGGGCAAAGTTGCAAAAAGTTACGATTTCACAGGGTTTGCTTGATTTTGCGTTAATAGTTGCGATCGCAAAATCCCGGAGGGTCTGTGTGACGGTGGTTGTAGGTGGTATTGTCATAGGAAGGTGCTGCTGAGGTATGGAGTGTGGTGAGTATGCAGCAGAGTGTCTCAGAACAAATCTATTTGGTGAGGGTTGAAAGCTCCGTCATCCTCCATAAGACGTCAAGAAGTCCGTTCTCGGTCAGGTGGTTGCTAGACGTTCGTTTTCTCACACACGTTTGATCGTCCGACACTCGGATCAGAACTCCTGCGAAGCTCCTCCCTGCTCCTTCAGCGTTAAAAGGGGTTTCTTCCCGCCGGAATCAAACTCTCCTGTCCTTATACAGATGTTTGCTTCCCTCACGACCAAACCGACTGAGACAGTCACATCCGTGAAGAGCTGCCTGTGCCTCCGCTCGGTCTTTTTAAGTTCACAAGTTTCCAAGTTTTGCTGGAACAGTCATAAAGACGGCTGTATTTTCTAACAGCGTCAGCCGGCTGCTTCTCAGCGGAGCTGAAACACGCCCACAACAACTTCTGACCAATCACACAACACTCGGGGCAAACCCCTGTGGGCAATAGTTGCGGCCCAGGCCTTAAGGACACAATTTTTGACACACAACAGCTGACTTTGTGAGTCCGTATTCATGGATCTTAGAGAGGAGCGATGTCCTTCTCACACTGAAGGTTTTCCAGATCCAGCTACGTTCTAATAGGTCCTGTAGGTTGTGGTCCATCCTGTGAAAAGGGGGTCTAATAAACCTTTTAAATGAACAGGCATTTTTATTCTTTAGACATTTGTGTTGATTATGTGATTAAACTAAAGGAATAAAACTAGCTGTTTAAACACAGGTTTGTAAAAAATGTGAGCCAAAACCATCTTTAAATCTGATTTGTGACATTATCCCTTTAACTGTAAATATCAGCTGTTTGTTTTCCATATAATACACTCATCTTTAAAGCTACTGGTTCATCTTTAATTTGTATGTTTGCACGTTGCTGTAGCAGCAGAAAAAAAAGGTTCAATATGTTGTTACTTTTAATGGAAATATAAGTGAAATCATCTCAAAACGACCGCAGCGACATCACATCCAGAACGCTGTAAGTCGAGTCCAACAGTTGAGGTAATGTGGGATTGTGCAGCTTTTTAATCACCTCGGACTTTTTGCTTGTCGTGCTTGCAGAGTTTCAGGTGACTCAGGCCAGAGAGCGCAACAAGAACAGGAAGTTGGCGTCGCTGTTCCAGTCCAAGAAGAAGTGGGGGTCGGCGGAGGAGCTGGTCCCGATAGAGGAGGAGAGGACGGGGCCACATCAGCTCGCCCTTCCTCCTTTCAGACCCCGAAAATTCTCACGCTAACGCTATTCACACTACAGTTTGTTCTCATGTACACACAGAACTACACACACACACACACACGGATCAAACTGTGTATTTATTCTGAAAACACACACATTAACCACAAAGCTTACAGAGACTTAAACGGCTCAAACAAGTCGCAAGTTTGAGCATAAAAAAACGCAATTTCACTTTAAATAAGAAAAGTGCAAGAAATCTTTTGGTAATGTGTGTTAAAAGTGTTTATGTTTACCACAGAAGGATTTTGAAGCCTGCCTGATTGTTGCCAAATGTTACTTAATGGTCCAAAATTTTCACAGTTTTTTTTTGTTTTGTTTTTTTGTCGATCTCAAATCTGTTTATCTGTCTAAAACCTGCAACCTGCACCTAATTTGCTTTGTCACTAGAAACCCGTCGTCATGGCTGCGCCACTAACTAACTACTGCAGCCACAGTTTATTTGAGACAATCTGACAAGTAGGACGCAAGTGGATTTCATTTCAAACTAGTAATCGGCTCTGTTTTGTTTTTGTTTTTATGTTCAGATATGAAAAGTAAGACTGTCTTCTGGACGGGTCACACTTTTTAAAACTGTTCATAAATGTGCAGTTTTCTGTCTAAAAGCCAAACTTTTTCACAATAATACGGCTACAGTGTGAAGTCAGAGTAAGTGAGAGTGATTTGAACTTTTACCGTTTGGGTGAGATTTTTACTTGTAAATAGTTTAATTACTGCAAAAGTGATTAAGGAAAAGAAGAAGCCCATTGAACTATAATAAGATGTTTATCCAAACATACTGTATCCCCCAGTCTTTTGTAATAAGACTACATTAAATGTGCTCGTTTTGTATGTAAAAAAGGTGTCCGCCATTTCCATCTTCGGCTACATTCAACAGAAACATTCACCCAGATTTACTGCAGAAATGTAAAATATGTCATTTATAAAATCTCTCTTTTACAGGACTGAAAGATACTGGGGTGGAAGCCAAACTATTTCATTCAAGCTGTATTAAAATGAGCTCAGCCTTTCAGCAAAACCTCAGAATAATATCAGGAAAACAAGATTCACCACCTGAAGACAGGAGGAAAATTAATAAAATGATCATTTTTGTCCAAGTCTTAACATTTAATCTTTAATACCTTATATTTTTTCCCTCAAATATTAATCTTCCTCATAATTGCTCTACAAAAAATACATAAAATGTAGAAAAGGTATTCACGAGTCATTATTATGATATAATAAACAAGTAAATCTACAAAAAACTAAATGGATGAATAAAGCTCTGAAAGGTTTGTTGCAGTTAGGAAATGGGAAAAGTTGCATTTCACCTCGCAAATGATTGATTTATGAGCCTCAAAAAGGAAATTGTTGGGAGTTTATTTCCATCAGAGTTAATAAAACCATTCCTTCCACGAGTGTCAGGTCGGGATTGCTGATGCAGCTGAACTAATTTATTGATATAAAGAACGAAGACTACAAATACTCTTATCACGGAGCATCTTCTTTGCCTCTCTGTTAGCCGCGGTTTGTCTGAAAACAGCGTGAAACTGATCGTCAGCTGCTTGTTGTTGGTTTGCTCACCTGCTGTGTGTTACAGTTCCTGATAACTGAACCAAAAGCTCTGATATGTTCTTTTTTTTTTTGCTTTTAATTTGCTTTGAAAATACAAATTTGTGTTGGGATTTCAATGCTGTTAGATATATTTTTTGTTTTTTTTGGTGTAATCTGAACAGTATACATTTGTTCCCAGTATTTATACAATGAAGCCTTTTTTGGAATAAACTGTTTTATATGAAAACGGATATATGAGGTGTTTACTAACTTTTACCCAGTTTTATCTGCATTGTTCGAACAGAAAAGAAAAAGTTAGCTATTTCTGCTGTAATCTTAATTTCTATGAATACTTTAGGCCTCCTTTCTGCTGAATAGCTTGTGTTTTTGAAGCTGACTTTGATCTGCCTTTAACTACCTGACTTTGTGGGCCACAGATGGAGTAAATATGGACCCCTCTGACTCTCCATGCAGCTTTGGATTTTAATTCCTGATTAGCCGAAAAGGGCAGCACTTGGTTTTGGATCTTGGGTATCAGACGACACAGAGGGGAACACAGGCGAGTGTTTTTGTGCTTCATTTTTGAAGCGGGGATGTTGTGTGTGGGGGGATAAGAGGGGGCTTCTGTAATAGATACTTATCTTACTGCCCTCAAGCCCCTCAAACAAAGTCCCCCTCTGACGAGATTAGAACCCAGGGAGGGCACATTACTCTAATCCCATGCTTTGAGGCCTTGCAGCCCCCCATACCTCCCTCTGCCCCACTTATTTTAACCCTTCTGTTGTTGGGGGGAACTACCTTGTATCTAGTGCTTATGTGTGTGTGTGAGGCTGCTGACTCTAATGAAAGGCGCTGAGGGCTGCACACTGCTGTGTAACTGATTCCTCTCTCTGAAGAGATTAGGCGCTACACATTGTTGCCTCGGCTGCTCATTTCCATGAGAGCGCAGCCTCCCACCAGCCGCTGCCTGGCTTTGTTATTTTGAGTTGGGCAAAACACAAGAGCCCCATGTCCCCGGCTTCCTTGTTGCCATTGTTTCACAAATGGGCCAAAATGTAGATGTCACATCGCAGATGCCCAATAACCTCGTTAGCTGCTCTCCGTGAGGCTTTAGAGGAAAAAATAATCCGTACGTGAACTTTACTTGTTCAGATGTGTAACTGTACTCTTTAATTTTCTTTGTTTAATTTGAAATTTTGACCGAAAAAGTTGTATTTTTTATAGGCACTCTTCCACCTAAATATATTATATACCTTATAGGACAACACTCATAATAAAATAGTACATTTAAGTAGGATAACCTTACAAGCTGGACACAAGTACACTGAAAGTTATTGAAGACAGACAGTCATGTACAGCAGTTTTTGTCAGGTAAAAATGTAACAACTCCTTTTTAGGACTAAAACCCAGTATACAATACAGGTGGAGGTGGATGTAAACAATAAAACCTGATAAGTTAGTTCAACTCATTTCAGAAAACTGATGGCCTTTAATTATTTGGTTTTATTACTTTAAAAGTTAAAGCGTGCATAAGATTTTAAACTGAGTAAAAGAAACTCAAGTTATTTCATTTACTTGAATAGATAAAGTTAGGAATACTTTACTGAATCATTTTAGTTACTTTTATAAATTCAGTAACTTTAACACAAACATTTATTCTTAACTTAAATACTACCATTAGGTTTTACCATAGTTTTCCTCTGTTCACTTAATCCCTCTACATTCAGGTTTAGACAACTTAAAGCTTAGTTTAGGTTTTATTTTGTATGAATTCAATAAATGGTGATTTTTTTTAGCTGTTAAGATGAAACTAAGGTCAATTAATGCAACCTGATATTTTATCAGTAAAAACAGACAGTTTTCAACTTTGTATCATTGTTTAAGTCAAGTCGAATCAAAGAAGTCAACAGATCAAGCCATTAAAAACTAAACATTAATTTCTACAAAGTTATAGTTTGCTTACAGCTTATTTGTGGATTTAAGTCACTCAAACCTTTTCTAAGTATTTAAGTTATGGTAAGTTTATTCTTTTATTAAGTTGGGCTGTTGGGTTTTAGTGAAAAAAAAAATGTTTGGACATTTTGAGGTCGGGTTCTGTCGTAAGGTTATAAACACTTAATATCTTACCTGTTGTAGATCGCTCTTTGAATGGCCTCAGTTTGAAGAAACAGTTTAATTTGGACAGGACTGATGAGCTAATGGCTAGTCGGAGCACAACCAAGAACAAAGTGGATCCTTAAAACAACTTCAATCTGAAACAAGTCCCAGCAGTTTATGCAAACACTTTAATAAACCTGTAAGCTGCTGTCAGTCTGCCAGTAGACAGTTATTTACATAGTAAATTGGTGGAAATTTGCAAAAAACAGCAGCAGCAGTGAGCTGTAGCACTTCCAGTGCAGCTTGAGGTCACTTCCTGCAGGAATTCCATCTATTGTTTTTGCTCGAAAAATATAATGCAAAAACATAAAATAATGTTCACAAGAATCAATATAAGATTTTGAGGACTGGACTTGCTTTAAGATGGCAGAACTCCATTTGGAAGTGGATCTGTTCAGACTAGTCCTTACTGGCTTGTAACTAAGGTCAGGGAGGGATGGACTCTTAAAACAAGTTCAATTATTAACATTTTACGGAAACATCATTAAGCCTTTACACTGCCATCATCAGTTCAGTATTTTATGATTATACCAGCAGAAATAAAACAATCACCAAATCGTTTGTGCGAGTTTGCTCACTGTGGCGACCCCTGAAGAAAGGAGCAGCCGAAAGACCTGACTTACTCACTATACCAGCAGAAATATACCACAAGATGCAAAATTGACAGCAGTGTAAGGGTTTATAGAACAATGATTGCATGAACAGCTGTGAAGGTTTTCAGATTGGACCTGTTTTAGGGTGGCAGCGATCCACTTTGGTCTTGGTCCTGCTTGGACTACCCTTTAGGCCAGAATTCAATTCAGTTGTTTCAAACTGAGGTAAGATACTCATTCTTCGTTACCTTTACCATCCATCCATCCATCCATCCATCCATCCATCCATCCATCCATCCATCCATCCATACATACATACATACATACATCCATACATACATACATCCATCCATCCATACATACATACATACATACATACATACATACATACATACATACATACATACATACATACATACATACATACATACATCCATACATACATACATCCATACATACATACATAGAACATAGATTTTCTCTTGCTTATCCTTGGTTGGGTTGCAGGCACAGGTCCAGGAAGGAAACCCAGACAAACAAACAGCAAATGCCACCTTCATTTACCCTGGGGGCTAAATGAAGGTGGCATTTCTGCCTCTTTGATGCTCTATGTATGTGGCCGAGTTGTTCCACAAATAAGGCCCTCTTCTGTGTTGCACACATGTGCAGCCGAAGCTTCCAGCTGAGGGGGGTAAACAGAGTGCAGCAAGCTAACCGAGCTCACAGGCAGGGAAAACTGTTCTGACCGGGATCCGGCAAACCGGCCCAGGAATCTAGCTGGTGTGTCCTGTGGGGGCAACAGCGGGGGCCCTGCACAGCAGCCCCAGCTGTCACAGCGGCCCTCACCGTCCAACCAACGCCGCCTGTCAGTCACCCAGCGGCGGGCCGTCAATCAGGCCACGCTCAGGGGGGGAGCTGGGAGGCGGGCCGCTGGCCGGCCCAAAACAAAGACATACTTACATTTCAGTGCCGCTATTATTTTCAAAGAATGATAGAGTGGCCCTGATAAGAGTAATGACAAAGGACGAAGAGTGGAAGGGGGAGCTGGAGAGGGAGGGTGGTAATAGTAAAGAGGTGGCAGAGCTTGATAACATTCACACTTTGCTTACATCTCCCATTTGTGTTGAAGCCCCAGGAAAATCCTATTAGTGGGAACTTGAGGGCTGACTGGAGATCAGCGTGTATCTGTTGTCAGCTGCGTGAGTTGTCCTTTTTTTCTGTTAAATTCCTCCTAAATTTGAGCTGTCCTATTTGATTTTCAGAGTAAATAAAGAGAAACTGAAACTACACCCTGGCAAAGTGACTCTTTACTCCCTCAGGCCCAGTTTCTACGAGCCTTCGTCAACCTTTTCAAAATAAGAAATAAAAAAATAAACTAACAAGCAAAAGGTGTCAAAGACTGTGTGGATTCTCTCCGGGCTTTTGTTGTCTTGTTCACACCTACCCAGCAGCTATTCTAATTGCATGTTTAGTCTCTTTTATCAGCTTGCAGGTAGAGGACGGCCTTTAATTGAGCTCACACCTCCAGCTTTTGTCTGCCCCTGCTCGGTGGATCAGTCATTCTCCCTTTTATTCCGAACCAGAACCAAGGTTAGGGAGTTGCAGAGGGTTTCCACATGAAGGAGGAAAGACTATAGTTTCATTGCAGAGGCTCTTCCAAGTAGCATCAGAGATAAAGACAGTGTCTCTTTTTAAGGTCCCCTGTTTTAGCTCTTCGGGCGTCTGAGGACAATCGTCTTCCATTTGGTCACTTATCTGTCATGTAAACGACCGACATCCTGAGAGCAAACAGTGCAAGCAAAACCTGTCGGAGCAGGACCCACACCTGCATTGTGGCGGAGCTGCCAAAAGAGGAAGAAAATGAAAGAGGTTCCGCGGGCAGGACAAAAGCTGCAGCCCTGAGCTGTTTGTGTCGACAGATGTAGATACTGATGCCGTAAGCCTCCTCTCTCTGCTTCTCTTTGCTCTCTGGTTGACCCATTGTTGCTCCTGGACAAATTTGCTTTAGGCCATGTGAACCCCACCTAAATAAATTCCTCCCCTCCTTCCATCTTGACCGTTTTCTTTTTCTTTTTTTCTGTAGCTACTGCAGCAGCTCTTTCTGCTTCCATTAGGGTCTTAACCTGCTTTAAACCCCTGCCGATTCATTTATATTAGGCAACAGATTTTGTGATCTATAAGACATCAGAGGGGGGGGGGAAGAGAAGCTAAATCAAGCCAGCAAATTATTTAGTTAAACAGAAATCAAAACTTAAAGCTTGAAATATTAATCACAAACTGCAAGTTTCATTGTTTTATTGTTTTAAGAAGTTAAAACCTGATCAGGAGAGACTTTACCTCCATTTTTCACATCATTCTGACAGATAGTTTCTGCATCCTGGTCCACTCATTCTTTAAATCTCTGAAATGGCCTTCAGTTAGATCTGCACATAACGCTATCAGTAAAACCAAACTATCGAGACTTCAAAAGAATTTAAAGGAAACCTCCCAATCTGTTTAGAAGGTGACATGTTGGTGGCAAACAAAGACGTGCCGGTAAAAGGAAATCAAAATGTTGTTTCATTCTAAATGGAGACAACATTTATTGTTCACCATCAGACAAGATCAATTTATATTCATGAATTCTATTCGTGCAGCAAATTAAGGAACAACTACTTGGATGGTTCCTGTGATCTTCAATAATTTACGCAAAGATAATTTGTTAGATTTCAGATTTTATCCTGAAGGAAATTAGTACTCGGAGCTGGTAAATAAGAGGAATTTTACACTTAAAAGGAAAATAATGCACACAATTTGGCATAACTATTAAAGTATTTTATTTGCATCTTCTGCTGTTTCCACAGTTTGAGTCAGGTAATCAATCATCTGTTATCTCCCCAGAACTTATATATACAAAGATAAAATATCTAATATCCAACACATACCTCACATTTGAAAAGGACCAATCAGAAGGGTTGGGCCTGCATGACTAAACTATACCAGTGCACTGACTTTGTCACTTTTTCAAATAAATCTAGGCCTACAATTAAATTAAATATGTGAAGGAAAATAAAAACAATTTTACTTTGACAAAGAGTCAGAAATCAAAAGATGGAAGTATGTATGTAGGAGTTAAAATAAGATTATTTTTCTCTGATTTTCACCATCAAACTTTGAATAAACTGCTGTTAATCTTACTTTTCTTTGCAAACACCAAAATGAGGCATCAATGATTCCAACATTAAACTGATGCTTTCTCCCCTCCTGCAGTTTAAATGAACAGACACATCTTTACAGATCAATCCCTCCACAAACAGCAGCTCCGACTAAATCCAATCGTTATCTATAATTGATATCATTATATCTTACTGTATTAGGTCAGAAATGTTCAAGATGAGGTTTCTACAAAAAAGGCAGACGCAAACGTTTTGCTTAAATTGTGTTTTTCTGCCACATTTTGGAAGTTTAATTTTGCTCTTAAATGTAAAAAAATCAAGTAAAATTTCATAAAATCACAGACATTAAGTGGATGTTGCACGTGTTTGCGTGTTTAGGTAACATATTAGAGGCGATTTAAAAGCTTCTTTTTAAATTCAAAAAGCAGAGTGTGGAGAAACGTGTTCTAAGCATTATTGTTTTTTGTTTTTTTAAAGAATAATATAAACCAAAATTCACAAAATAAAATGTGCGCCATTCAGTGTCATAGAGGGGAAAACATCAGAAGTTTTTGTGTTTAAAAAAAATCTACAGAACCAACAGCCAGACAAGACCAACAAAAACTGAATGCTTAATTCCATCTCTGCAAGTTTTCGTTTTAACTGGATTTCCAGCTTCTGGAACTTGATGAAGCTCTGCTGCAGCCACCGCTGACCCTCCACCTCCAACCCCGGAAATCAAGAACTCTAAAAAAAATAATAATAATGGCAGAAAAGCGACCTCAGCTTCATTTAACAAAAACTGATCTAAAACTGGGACTGAAAGAGAAGAAGAAGTGTATTCTTCTCTTCTCTCTGACACGCCAACACAACATTTGTTTTCTGACAATTATCATATGCGTTAGGCGACACCTGTTTCACCTAACCTGCTCCCACTCCCGTCAGATCCACCGAGATGCTGCAGAGAGGCCGTTTGTTTCGGCTCGGTTTCAGGAACACAGGGCTCGGTTCCGGGCCGGTCCTGTTCCAGACATTTACTGAAAGACACCCCCCCCCAACCACACACACACACACACAAAAATAAATAAAAAAACAAAAATACAAAAAACCTACAGTAACTAAACTCTCTCTCAGTGAGACTTTTACGCGCGCGTAAAACCGTCCCCCCGTTTGTTGGTTTTTATTGGATCTTGCGCGGAAATCGGTGACGTTGCGCAGCCCCGACTGAATCCACACAAGCGCTGATCTGTGAAGCTCATGTAGGTGACAGCAGAGACGTGACTGGTTCACAGGAAGCTGTGAACCAGATTCAGGACATTTTCTCTCCACTTTACGCGGATCAGTGCCAGACACGAGAAGCGTTAGAATCCTCATAAAAAACAAAACAAAAAAGCAAAACACGACATCAAACAGTGGGGGAAATAAGTGATAATAAAGAACATAGCTAGGGTGTCCCAAACGTGGGGCCTTGTCGCTTCTTAAAGTTGTAGGAGTCGCAGTTTATGAGTTTGGGAATATTTAAAAGGAAAGGGGGAAAAAAGTTCTGTTGATGTTCGGTTATCAGATTAAAGGCGCAGCAGAGAGGAGCGTCTTTGAAGGGATTTGTTGCTTAGTGAAAGCCAGAGGTCCTTTCAAGGTGGCTGTCAGTCAACACCAGTGGGACCTGCCCCCACCCCCACCACCTCCCACACACGCTGGCAGCCAGGGGGCGTATAAATAGGAGCTCGTAAAGCCACCCAGACGTTTCCAGGATCTCTGGGACGCAGGAGACATGCCCGCATCACAAACTGGATTTGGGAACTTCCTCTTGGAGAGGAGCAGCGTCGGGATGCCCGCTGGGTACCAGGTCCCGGTGCTGGGGGGGCCCCCGGGTGTGCAGCAGCAGGCTCAGCACCTGGCCGCCCTGGCAGCTGGGGTTCCTGTCACGTACCCAGGTCTGCAGGGGTACAACATCCTCCCGTATCCGCAGCACAGGCACATCATGGTGAGTCCGTCAGGCACACGGTCCTCAGAGATCCTGCCCTTTCACGCGTTCCAAGGCTCATTCCTCACTCTGTCTGTTTCCCAGAGCGGCGGCTTCGACCTGAAGGCCCCCTCCCCGTACCACCACGCTCTCCTGGCGCGCGGGGCGCTGTTCTACCCCCCGTACCGCCCGCCCGCGGCCGAGGATGTGGGCAGGGCGGCCAAGGTGGCCACCCGGGAGAGCACGTGCGCCTTGAAGGCCTGGCTCAACGAGCACCTGAAGAACCCGTACCCCACCAAGGGCGAGAAGATCATGCTGGCCATCATCACCAAGATGAGCCTGACGCAGGTGTCCACGTGGTTCGCCAACGCGCGGCGCCGCCTGAAGAAGGAGAACCGGCTCAGCTGGGCGTCCAGGCCCAAGTCAGACGAGGAGGACGAGGAGCAGGAGGGAGACAGCGATGAAGACAAGTGTCACCCGGACGACGGGGACGAAGCTCAGGGTGAGCGCGCGGCCGCGGGGGAACAGGTCCGGGGCGCGCCGGAGAGCTCCGTGCGCGCGGAGGCGCGCTTGGAGACTCAGCAGCAGCAGAGCGCCGAGCAGGAGGAGCGGGAGGACCGGGAACCCGGGGGGGAAGGTCCTGGTGTTACACCTTCAGCTTTGGAGAGCAAAACCCCCATCAGCCAAAAACCAAAGATCTGGTCTTTAGCAGAAACCGCCACATCAGAGAGCAAAAAGAAGCCCGTGGAGAAACTGTGGGCAGACTGGGCTTCACGGGCCGGACTCTTCGTTCCGGGTTATTACAGCCAACATGAACTCATCTGAGCCGGTATTTATACAAGAGACACGTTTTCACTTAGTCTGCACTTTAAACCTTCAGACCTCACGGACTTCCTGAGGTTCGGAAAGAAATGAGACCCAAAACCGAGGATGTTTTTTGTAAATAAATGTATTTTTTTTTCCACCAGAAAGATGTAAATTATATTTCCTATGTCTTACCATGAAGAAGTATTTTGTTAAAATAAACTTTGGCTTTTTAGTAAAAAAAATCCAGATGCGTCTCTGTTTTATAGTTGCGCTCATAAACAGAACTGAGTCAGGTTTGTGTTTGTGTGTTGGTTACATGTCAGTACAGTAAAGCTACAGAATAATTTACACATCGAAGTTTGTTTTAGCAAGTTTAAAATCCCTTTGTGTAACATCTGTCATTAAACTTAAATATAAATCCAAGTTCAGGTCACATTTATTCAAAAAGATGTAAAGATCACCTTCAGCAGCCAGAGTTTCTGCTCATTTTACAAACTTTTCCAGACTCAAATTACCAAAAATTCAGTTTGATTTTGATCAATTTTTAACATCAAAATGTCTGTAAATTTATTGTGATTAACTGAATTTTTTAGATAATTTTTTTCTTATTTTCATCTTTTGTTACACAGTAAAATAAGGTGATTTTTGAATTTGATGGTGACATCACATGTCAAAAAAGATGGGACGGAGCAACAAAAGGCTGTAAATGTAAGAATAAGAAACAGCTGGAGGAGCATTTTGTAACTAATTAGATTAATTGACAAGAAGTCAGTAAGAGGACTGGGGATAAAAAGAGGATTTTAGAGAGGCTGAATCTATCAGAGCTTCTTCGAGTGCTGCTCTGTTTCATTTAAACTTTTCAATAAAATAGTAACATAAAATTATTGTGCCAAGACAAAAAATGGTAAATGGCCTGCACTTGTACAGCTCTTTATCTAGTCCAAGGACCCCAAATCGCTTCACACTAATCAGTCATCCACCCATTCATCCTCAAATTCACACACTGATGATGGTGAGCTACTTTGTAGCCACAGCTGCCCTGGGGCAGACGGACATAAGTGAAAACATTTTTATTGAGAATTTATACAATTTTTTTACCACAACAAACTGCAAATATGTGTTACTTAATATACTTAGTACATTTTATAACATCTTTCTATGAATATATATTTATTTATACTTCCCATTTTACTCATAACGAATGTAATCAACTACATGGAGCTTTATATGCGTGTCTGCTAAGCAGCATTTCCCCTGATGACATTATGGGATGTCCCACAGCGAAGAACCATCTGTATTATTTATTCTGGATTTATTGCTGGTCAGTGCTGTGGTCTTGTAATCCTGAGACTCCAGGTTCGAGCCCAGGTTGCGTCAGGAAGGGCATCCGATGCCAAATCGTTGGTGTGGCGACCTCTGAAGAAGGGAGCAGCCGAAAGAGCTGACTTTATGGTGTCTGTGTTCACGTCTATCTGCCCCGCTCATTTCAGGAACTCTTACATTTTTACTTGTAGAAAATGCAAAAGGTAAAATAGAGGTAACAGAAACTCTAATATTTCCCTTACTTTGTTTTTTTTGTTTTATTCCAAATGTATGTAAAGCTGGAAAACGTTACATTCAAATTCCAGACTTTTCAAGACAACATGCCCTGAGGTCAAAGGTCATTTGATGCGTTTTTTTAAGGTCTTGATAAGATTCTTCAGTGTCAATCAGTCTGAGTTTTACGTGATTTCAGGTGGTTCAGTTCTTTAGTAAAGGTGGAAAGACAGAGGTGAGGACAAAAGGGCCTGTAAGACATGTCTTCATGTCTCACTTCTCCGTGAAAAGTCCTACAGGAAAAAAAAAAAAACACACAACAAATCGATGATTTCTACTGAAAGTGAAAAAAGTTTTAAATTACAGGTAAATCCATTTCAGTCGCCATGGCTTTGACTTTCCATGTGCAGCTTCACATCAGAAGGCTCCAGGCTGCAGTGCAGCTTTCCCAGTGGTTTCTACAGCAGGCTGTGGTCCAGGACATGTCTATGGCTTACAGTGAAGCTCTGGCGCCACCCTGCGGATATTCAGTAGAACTGCAAGGAACCCTGCTGACGACTGCTGCATCAAAACCTGTTCTGCCTCTTTATTAGCTTAACAAGTATCAAAAGACATTTTATTTTGTTCATTGTAATCTTTAAAAGCGGTCAGTAGGTCTCCGGGCTAACTGAGGGTCTTTTTTCAGTTTATTCCTTTCACCTGTATGCTATGTCAGGGCTTTGGGAACCATCTTTGTGCTAAAATACTAATTTCATGTCAAACTGTGATGCCTTTGGTATTTTCTATGAAATCTGAAGCGTGATAACTAACATCTCGGTGAAACTACAGTGACAAATGGTAACTTACTGTAAAGCACTGACTTGTAAAACCACTGTTATACAAGTGTTGTATAAAAGCTACAACACTGTGGTTTTGGAATAGCACCAAGACCTGACAGCCAGGTGTGTTTGACTTTTCTGGAATAATTAAATACACTGAAAGGTGTGTTAAAGATACAAAAAAAAAAAGCTTTGAGAAGACCGAACACCGAGATGATGGAGGACAGATGATGGGAAGCCCAGTCACAACCCTGAAACAGGGAGACATCTTCTGCACATGCAGGACCAGTCTTCATGGGCACATCCAGGGGACATATTCACTTTTTTCCTTTTGTTAAAAGATATGATTATATCACCAGCCTTGAAAAATGGCATGGCGTAGTTGGAGTTCGACAAAACACCTAACAAAAAGGAACGAGATTATCGTCTTTGTGTGGCTAAAAGTAAATCCAGAAAGTTCAGTTCTCCCTGTAGAGTACTCGGGTTTGATTCCAACTCCACTGCATCAGGCTCTGCTCAGCTCCATGCATGGATAAAAAGGGCCCAGAGTGCAGGACTCGGCTCAGACCTGAACATTACACTGTGTCTCCACTGACGACGACGAACGAGAAGTGTCTCTGCGACAGGCTGCTGCTGCTGCTGCCACAAATCCAGTCCAAGTTCGATTAAATCAGACCAAGCAGCTGTTCCTGTGGCAGCCGCTGCCCACGCCAGGGTTGACAACTGCCAAAAATTAGAAATACTCTAACCGTGTAAAACAAATCCATCAATTTTATTGAAGTTCTCATGCAGCAACACGCTGTTGCCGTAATTACAAGAAAAACCCCACACAAATAAAAGCATATATAAAAAGTAACAACTGTTACATTAATATACAATGTGCAATTAAAAGAATCTGTGTAAAATTCAACACATAAAAAGGTCACACAACGTTACAAACTGGATCTTCATTTAATGCACTGCCTTATTTAAGCAGCATCAGAATCAACACTTAGACTAAATAAATACATATTTAGTTTGGGAGAATTATGTACAGAGATAATATGACACATCAGAACAGCATGTATTCCGTTAAGACTAATAACTCGAGTAAGAAGCTGATGATGCCTGCCCTTGTGACTCCTGGCGAGAAAGTCTGTCCGGCTTCCCGTCCTCCTGAACCAAACAGTGTCCGTTCTCGGTTTTTGGGTGGTGCTCTGAGGACATGTCAACATCCTCGTCTTCCACGGGGACGCTGATGATAGGCTGAGAGAATTCAGACATCTCTTCCTGAATCATAATCTTTGGTCCGATAACTTCAACGTGGCCCTAGGAGAGCAGACAGGAAAATCGAGTAAAAGGACTGCATTTTAGTCCCACCACTGTTCTGTTGGAACAAAGACGTAACAACGCTTTCCTGCATTAAACTTCTGGACTGATCCGTTTCCAGGTCTTACACCGTGAGCGTAAAAGCAGCCAGGCAGAGGTGAGTAGGTTTTAAAGATTCATTCAAAATCACTCTGGGGAAGATGTTTCAACACTCTTCTTTTCTAAAGGTGTGATAGTCAGATAAGAGCCTCTCTTAAAGTCTCTAGTTCCAATTTGACACAAGGCTGAAACTGGGATTGATTTTATTCAGCTCTGAGATGCTAATCTCCCTGCCTAGTCTTGTTGTCGATGTTAAAACCAGAGTTTTTTTTAATCTGTTACTCAAATTTAAAAAGAGGCCCCCCCTTCCCCCCCAAGCCAAAACGTTAACATGTTAATGGCTTTTAGCACTTTTACACTAGCTACAGCAAATAATTCCACGATTTTTCACACAATTCTCTAAAATGTTTTGTGTTTGTGTCCTTGGTCACTTCTATGCATGTCTTGTTAATGTAATAAATTAGGAAAAACTCACATTTTCAAACAGCTTTTCTCCTTTGTATCTCGATTTATCTACAAAGAAAAAGGAAAAAAACATCAGTACATTGGCAGATTCCTGATTCTTCTCAATGTGAACATTTAGAGCACAACATACCCAAGTACTTGTAGACCAGAAACACAATGGCAAGGATGAACACAATGAGGACGAAAATCACGACTCCAGCTATGATATGAGCCCGACTGTTTGCCTCTGTAAGACAGGAGAGAACAAATACACATTAAAAAAAGATCTCACACACACACCATTCACTGTCCTCCTGTTTTACTTCTGCCTGCCTCACACTAATGAGACAAAATAGGAAAAAGGGAAAAACTGTATTTTTTAATTGAAAAGAATGGATTCTTTAACTGTTCAAACAATCCACACACAGTTGTAATGTAGACATGAAAAGCGCTCAAGATCACATTCAAACCACAAACCAAGAGGTAGTTTCAGTTTGAACAACACGCTCACACCTAACCACAGAGCTGCGACGAGAGAAAACAGTGAGAAACCTTTGTGATCCGTTTTCACAGAACTTACCACAAACTCTGTCAGATCTGCTCGTCCCATTTTGTGCAACGTGGAATCCCTCCTTACATCTGCAAAGATTGGCACAACGTTAGAGGATTACTTCCTGGTTCCTCGTGTTTTTAATCCAAGATTCGAATGAACCACACAAAATTACGATATTTTGCAATCTTGCACGAGACCGCACGTAATGTTTTTACCGTTAAAGATTGTTTTAGTGGTTTGGTTTAGAATTAGATTAGGTTTAGAGCGAGACTGTGCAACGTGTTTGAATGTGTGTTTCAAGTGCTCCTGTTCCAGTACTTACTTTGTCCATTGCACACATTTGCTGTTCGTTGTGCTGGAAAATGTCCCTTCAGGACATGGACGGCATACGCTGTCATGTGTCTGATTACCTGAAAGACAAGAGTAACTGTTCAAAACACACTCGAGCCTCAGTCAAAAGTAAAACTGATCAGTCATCAGGTGCGAAAACAACCAAAAAACAAAAAGCCTTTGTGAGTAAGAGATGGCCCACCTTTGGAAAAAAGATCCTCTCCTGGCTCACAGGTTGTGTGCGGCACACAGGTGATGCATTGTGTACTGGAGCAGTGGAAGTCTTTTTTGCACACGCAGCTGTTTTTTTCTGTATTGCTCACATGCATTAGAACCTGAAAGTTTTTATCTGAAAGAAGAAGGTACTCCACTTGTCAGATGCACAACATCAATCTGCACTATATGCTAGAAACAACTTTGTGTGACTTGTCAGAGGGTCTTACTCGGGTCACAGTACGGCTGCTGTTTGCACTTCGCTTCCTTGTTGTGCTCATCCTGATATCTATTCGGCTCGCAGTCTACACACACTGGATGCTGACAGCTGCTGGGCGACATTCTTTTCCCTGCAAAAACAAGTTCTTCATTTTAGTGTTTCAGTTTTCTCAAGAGGCTGAGTGGTAGGGTGGTCGTCTTCCGAGGGAGACATCAGGGGCACTCTACCCCCCCTTCTGCCTGCGACATGCTTATTGGTGTGTGAGTGAGAATATAAAAAAGTGCAAATATATAATAGGAACTGGATGAATAAGCGTCTGGGCCAATGAACCTAGGTGTGAGTGACAGCGTGAATGGTTGTGTGCCTCTATTGCCCCTTTTCCACCGGTTCTAAAGGTCCCGGCTCCACTCTACTCGAGTGAATGCTGGTGTTTCTACCAGCATTTTTTCGAGGCCCTTCAGGACATGGACGGCATACCCTGCTTCAGAGTAGGGTCAGCCGGGCCAGCCCTGCTTCTTTAGTCCCTGCTTCAGAGTAGGGTCAGCCGGGCCAGCCCTGCTTCTTTAGTCCCTGCTTCAGAGTAGGGTCAGCCGGGCCAGCCCTGCTTCTTTAGTCCCTGCTTCAGAGTAGGGTCAGCCGGGCCAGCCCTGCTTCTTTAGTCCCTGCTTCAGAGTAGGGCCAGCCGGGCCGGCCCTGCTTTCATGGGCGGTGCAAGCTTAGCTCCTGTTCAGGCACGACCCGAAGAGGATAAAGCAGGTCCAGAAAATGGATGGATGCGTGAATGAGAAACACATTGTGAAGCGAACCGGCCAGAATTAGATTTCTGAATGAATGCTCGTTCAGAACAGCGACGGACAACAGGAAGAAGCAATAAAACGACGAATGGGTAAAAAAAAAAAAGAAGGCAAAATAAACACTCTATAAGCTGAGTTAAAAGCCAAGGTCTGCAGAATTGATATAATTTGGTAAGAAAACACACAAAAAACCCCCCAACTAGTTACTGAATTTTAGGGGCGTTCTTGGTGCGGCAGCTTTGAAATCAGTAAGGATTCAGGTTGGTTTGTACTCCGGTCACCCAAAGAGAAGCTGCTTGTCACGGGTCTCTTTGTACTCACCTTGGTGGCTAATTTAATCTACAGGTGTTTTATCATTAACACGCTGTAGTTTAAGGGAGAGCTGATGCCTGCCAAAACTCCTAGCCCTGATCACTTCCTAACTAATCCAAACCTCTGCCACTCATCTTAACTCGGGACAAGAACACAGAAACACGTGGGTAGGCGATGTTGAGCACATGGGCACAAAATGGCACCCTGTTAGGTATGAAGCGGGGACGCAAAGTGACGAAGGTACAAATTAATCAGCACCTCTGCGGGAAAGCTACAAGTAAGGCTGGGGGTTGTAATCTGTTTTTGATGATTCACGACGAGGACGTGAATAATTCTGAACAGATTTAATAATGTCAAAAATCGATTATTTTTTGGTGTTAATAGCAATCTGCTGAGGAGAGTGGAAGGGCAGCTCATGGCTGTGTTCGGACTAGCTGTCTTTTGTTCTTTGTCCGCACAACAAAGACAAAAGACGGCTGATCGAGACTTACAAGCAGGACTGTGGCTTTCGGCTCCGAACAATCACCAAAGCAGCGAAATCGACAAAAACAATTATCATTTGAAATATTTTGCTCACATCTCGTTTCGCCTCAAAAACAGGCTGCATCACAGTCCTCTGAATTGTAATCGATTGAAATTTGGGGGTGCCTAAAGATTCCTTGCCCCTAGCTAGAAGCAAACTGTCAGGGAGGTCCAAGGCCGTAACTGCTTTAGCTGATTTTAAGACAAAGAATAAAATCTTTATTCAGGTCGAAACATTAACAGGAGTACCACCAACGGCACACAATACACCACATAACCAGAGGAACAAAGGGCATGAAATTGTGAAGCTGAGGCACGGACAAGGCTTTCACCAAGAGGTCACCCATGACCTTGACCTGGGGACCTTAAAATCAATAAGGATCATCCTCGATCCATGAGTTGTCCAGCACTGCAGTTTGACATTTCTGTGTTTAAAGGGTTGTCAATTTAGACCCCTGGTCCTAGAGGGCCACCATCCTGCCTGTTTTACTTGTTCCTCTGCTCCAACGCACCTGGTTTAAATCAATGGGTGATTAACAGGCTTCTGCAGAACATGAAGAGGTGATTTAACCTCTGAATCAGGTGTGTTGGAGCAGAGAAACAAGGAAAACATGCAGGATAGTGGCCCTCCAGGACCAGGGGTTGCCTACCCCCCCCCGATTTAGAGCTCAGACAAGAAACTGTCCACGTGAAGGACAGAAAGTGCCACACCATAACGAGTCGCATAATAATAAAAACGAGTTTGGGGCGATCCAAGCGGAGGAGAGACATGTTCTCCTGAGTGTTAAGAAGAGATTCTGCAGTGTTCTGCTAGAACACCAGAGTGTGTGTGTGTTTGTGTGTGTGAGAGAGAGGCATCTCTTTGGCCTCTTGGACTGCAGGCTGGCGAAAGTGAAAGTGAAAGTGGTACTTACAGTTATTGACAAAAATAAAGTGTGTGTGTGTGTGTGTGTGTGTGTGTGTGTGTGTGGGGGGGGGGGGGCTTATTCATTTTGACATCCTGTAATCTACAGTAGGAAAAAAAGGGAGTTCACTCACCTGGTTCACACAGCTTGCAGCAATTGTTGCCATCGGCATACTCTGTCTGAGGGTCGCAGTAGGGATTGGGGGTGGGCTGAGCAGAACTCATCACCTGCCGAACAAACAGCGCGAGACGTGGGGCTTTTTAAAACTTTTTTTTTCTTAACAAACTCGTGTCCTCATCTGATCTCTCTCTCTCTCTCTTTATGTGTCTGTGTGTGTGTGTTTATGTGTGTGTGTGTGTGTGTGTGTATGGCTCCACTTCCTCAAACTGAATGGAAAGCACCCGAAACTCCAAACACACGCGAAGCAGCAGGTGCGTCTCTCTCTCTGTCGTCTCATGACGCTACTTTACATATCAGGTTCGGTCCAAACGGACTCGCGTCGAAAGCGAAAGTAGCGTTAGCACAGCGAATGGGCTTTGTGTGTTTGTGTGTGTGCACGAATGAGCGATGTGGAGGTGAATATTTGTCATTCAAGAACACAAGGGAGTTAATGACGCATAAGAAAGCTACAAAAGCTAGTTTATTAGTAGTAATAAACACACAAAAATGACGCTGCTCGAGCTTCTTCCAGTTCAAAGTGCGTCCTTAAAAAAACTAAAAAAACTGCGTCATAAGTGAATTAGCTTACTCACCATGATGGCTGTTAACAGCAGGCAGGAAAACATATTGAAGGGACTTGTCAGCTCTGTTAGTGTCCTTGTTGTCCTGTCCCCGCTCAGCTCCCCCTGACTGACTGACTGACTGACTGCTCCGTCCTTTGGACTTCTTGTACAGTGACGAGCTCGGCTGGGTGGAGCTGGAGGTGTGTGTGTGTGTGTGTGTGTGTGTGTGTGTGTGTCTGGGGGATCACGTGATTAATTTTTACTCCCCGCATTTCCTGTAAACACCAGGCCACCGACTGTACTGACTGACGGTGTTGTTTCCTCCGAAAGTTTGGACTCTACAGATTAACGTCCTTAACGGCTACAGTTTATTCACTAATTGGTTTTGGTGAAATTGGCTCAGCTCACGCGCAGCCTGTGGGGGCTAATCTGACCTTTAAAGAGATATTTTGGCCATTTTGACAGGGGTTAAGTGGAACATTTATGACTCAATTCAGTGCAGTGTGTTTATGTAGCGCCAGTTTACAACAAAAGTCATCTCAGGGCACTGTACAAAAACATTTACATACACTATACTGCCAAAAGTATTCACTCGTTTCCCTTCACACACACATGAATGGCTCACAGTCTCTGCTCTAATTCATCCCAAAGGTGTTCTGTCAGGTTGAGGTCAGGACTCTGTGCAGGTCAGTCAGGTTCTTCCTCACCAAACTCCCTCATCCATGTCTTTATGGACCTTGCTTTGTGCTCTGGTGCTCAGTCATGTTGGAACAGAAAGGGGCCATCCCAAAACTGTTCCCACAAAGTTTGAAGCATGAAATTGTCCAAAATGTCTTGGTCTGCTGAAGTATTAAGAATTCCTTTCACTGGAACTAACTCCTGAAAAACAAGCCCACACCATAATCCTCCCTCTACCAAACTTTACACTTGGCACAATGCAGTCAGACAAGAACTGTTCTCCTGACAGCAGCTAAACTCAGACTCATCCATCAGATTGTCAGACAGAGAAACGTGATTCGTCACTCCAGAGAACACGTCTCCACTGCTCTAGAGTCCAGTGGTGGTGTGCTTTACTCCTCTGCATCAGATGGCCCATTCTTTCACTAATGTTTGTAGAAACAGTCTGCATGCCCAGGTGCTTGATTTTATACACCTGTGGCCATGGAAGAGACTGGAACACCTGAATTCAATGATTTGAGCAGGTGAATGAATACTTTTGGCTATATAGAGTACATTATTAAAAAAAAAAACAATTAGTAAAACTTATGTATCTAAGGAAGCCAGCAGTTTGAGTTGAGTCTTCACTTCGTCACAATCTTCCATCCTGAGCAGCACGGAGGTGGTACTGGCAAAGAACAACTCCATTTTAACATGAAGAGACCACCAGCAGAACTAGAACCAGAACCAGGCTCAGGACAGAAAAGAGATGCAGACAGACATAGAATGACTGGTCCAGGTGGAGTCTTTATGGGACGAAAAACATGTTAATGACAGCAATAATTACAAACCTGGAGAGTAGATCAAATAAAGACAGCTGAGTGAGCCTATAGCATCAGAACTAAGGGATAGCTCAGGAAACCCAAGCCAACCCTAACTATAGGATTGATCAAAAAGGAAAGTCTTAAACCTTGTTTTAAAAGTAGACAGGGTGTCAGCTGCACAGACAGAAATTAGAAGTTGGTTAACTTTCAAACAATGGCCCCAGCCTGTACGTACTTAATCCCTTACCAAGTAGGAAAATGAAGATGCAGCAGCAGCTGCTTGTACTAGCTCACAGCAGCCTACAGTATAGATTCTTTTAAGCAAGAACGCTCTTCTGTATATTATTTTTAAATATCCAAGTTTTTCTAAGGGTCGTTAAATATATGTTTATTGAAGTTAAAGAACAACTTGGATACTTTGTTAAATAAATAAATCATGTTGACCTGTTTCTAAACATCGGCGTCAGCCTCAGAAGCTCTCATATTGGTCAACCTCTGGCATTACAAAATTATTTACGAAAGATTCTTTGGTTATTTGCAAGCGTAAATAGTGGTGGTAGCAGGGTGGTGTAACTACAACCCCGGGTCAATTCCGGCCGAAATTTATTGATATTTCTGCTGAAATAAACATGAAATAGAAACTGACTGATGTCATCACATTTTTTTTTTTTTTAATGCAAATGCTTCAGACTTATACTGCCGTCGTCAATTTAGCATCATATGATTATTCCAGCAGAACTATACATTGTAATGTCAAACTCACGGCAGTGTAAAATGTTAAATATTTGAGATTCGACCTGTCTTAAGACGGCAGCGTTCCTCTTTGGTCTCAGCTGTGTTCAGACTAGCTATTAACTCGTCGGTCCAGTCCAACTTAACCTCAATTTCCTTTAAATGAGGCCACTCTGTAAGATATTTTTTCTTCATACATTTTCGCAGAGCCCTACTTTGGAGTATCCTTTTAATGACACCTTCTTTTACCTTGTTGATTTGCCAAATACCAACTATGATTAAAAACAAAACAAACAAACATTGTTGACCAATAGTAAAATGCAGAACATTAAAAAAACACTTTTAAAACAGGCCACCTAAATGAGTTTTTCTCTATGTTTGATGTCCATGAATAAACAAAGTAAATGTAATCACAAACTACGTTGTTTCAGCTCCCAGTAAAAGCTCGAGTTTGTACTGTTTTCTACCACACCTTGTCTCAGAGGGCAAAGGGATTCCCCAAACATTTTTCACTAGGGTGGGGGGGTTTCCCTCCTGGTTGCCATGGAACTGCTGTTAAGGATTCCCCTCAGTTCATCCACCAACCCTCTCACACTCACTTCCTTAAACATTTACCGACAGCTCACCACGTCTAAACTCAGCTGAAAGCCAACGCCTACATCGGACTGCTCGAGTGCCAGATTCTGTTGCGCTTCTACACATGCTGTTACGGTAAAGGATCTGGGAAAAGCAGTGAGCTTAACTACAGACTTTCCTCTGGAAAGTCCTGATCATTGTTCTCTGTGTCCTCGTTAGAGATGAAGTCATGTTCTGTAAAGGATAATAACACATACCCACAACCAAACTGGTACTTTTTGGGACACATTTTGATTGTTTCTGTAAAAAAAAAAAAATGATGTAACAAAACCTCCCATTTCTACCTCAAGTAGATTCATCGCAAAATCCTATTTACACTCATTTTGATTTTTTTTGTTTTGTTTTAGAAAATGTTTGTCATTGGTGATAAATCGTTAAGAGATTGTAATTTTAAAAGAAAGTATTTACTGGTTTAATGGGTGCGGGTGACTTTGTTGCCAAATGTTTAAGTTCTGACACATTATTGCTTACTGCTGAAAGGCTGAGTGTTTGTCTGCCTGTTAACAAAATATCTCATGAACCAGAGGACAGACTTTAATGAAACTCAGAGAAAAGTAATCACTAGAGGTGCAGCTACAACTGATCAACATTTGAAGGTAACAAAATTCAAGATGGTTGCTGCAGCTAACTGCGATTAGCCAACAGAAAAATGGCTATAACTCAGTTAATTTTATAGGTACTGAGCATGGTAGTGGCTGAGAGTCATTTACAGCACCCACTCTGAGTGCTAACAGATCACATAAGACCTTTGTTTAAAACTTTGCCAGTTACTATTGAAGTCAACTCTGTCTGTTAGCAAAATATCTCATGAGCCGCTGGACTGATTTGAATGAAACTTTCAAAAGGTAATCATTGGATGTACATCTACAACTGATTAACTTTTATAGTCAACCCAATTCAAGATGGTCACCACAGCCAACTGACCTTACAAAGCATTAAAATAGCTATAATTCATTCAACTTCACATATATTGGCCTAAGATTTGGTGTGGTTATAGCTGAGAGTCATCCACAAGACATAGTCCAAGTGCTGCACATTGTGTGGGATATGTGCTTAAAACTTTGGCATTAACTTTTGAAGTCAACCTTGTTTGTCTGTTAGCAAATTATATCATGAACCACTAGATGGATTTAAATGAAACTATTAGGAAGAAATCATTGGATGTACATCTACAGCTGATTAACTTTTGGAGTCAAAGCAGTGTAAGATGACCATTGCAGTTAGTCCTCATTAGCCAACACAAAAATGGCTATAACTAAATCAGTTTACAAATATTTTGATAACATTTTGTGTGATAGTAGCTGAGAATGATCCCCAACACATGCTACGAGAGAGCTTGAGTAATGTCATTTTTAAGGTTTGTCTACAACTCCGACATTTGTCAGCCCAAGATGAGCTTAGTTTAAAACTCTGGCATGAATGACGGCGGGGGATATGCGATCCTTTGAGGAATGTTGGGGCTTTAATTTGAAGTTGTAGTTCTTATGTTTTAGGTTGAGATATGGAAAACAAAGCAAGGAACCTTAGAAGAAGAACAAAGCTATAAAACGAAGAAGATTAGCTCTGTCATCATTTATAAACATACAAATGAACTAATCCACACACACACACCCACACACACACACCCACACACACAATGGCACATTTACATCAATGCAGAGAGCATATCACATTAGGAGGAAACAATGCTGTTATTCCTGTTGTAAAATATTTTCTTTGAATTTGACTTTGAGTTGAAGCCAAAACAGATGTGATCATCATCTTGATGTGAAACTCAGAAACAATATCTGAGTTTCACATCAAATCTGTGTCTGGTGATTTTTACAATTCAGTAAAATTTACAATTCAGTAAAAAAAATCTCAACATGATTTGATTTGTATGTTTATAATTTTATTTTAAAGCAAAACTGTTGAGTTCATTCCACTTCTAACAAGCTTGAAGTGTGTGATTCTTACCTGTCTGCAATCCTGAAACTGACAACAGACAAGTTGAACTGAATCTACATAGCATGCCCAGTGGCAAGATTTCATTTTAAAGCATTTAAAGGCCAATACTGACATGTTTAAATTATCCTCTCTTAACATAGAAAATGCCCAAATAAATGAACGCTAACATTGAGCATACATATGATTTAAACACATAGAACAGCACCTTTACGTGGAAAACTACAACTGTTAGGAAACACTTTTGTACCACCAGTACATAGAACAGCATGGGTATGCCCAGGGGGATGTATTCTTCCAGTCTATATTACTAGTCATCATTACCAGGAGATTTAAGATTTAAAAAGTACTTGTAAGTAAGTGATGAATATTTTAAAACTCTATGAAAACCTGGCAACACCACATGAGGATAACAAAACCCAAAAACTGCATAAAAGCTTTCTATTATTATTATTATTATCTTAAGGCAGTAATATTCTGCTATTTTCTGTGTGGCATTAAATTGCCTCAAATTCCATGGAATTTCCTGCTCAACATTTTGATTTTATTTTAATAAAAATCCCCAAGAAAGGGGCTTTCCTGTCTCACTTGCTGATTTTACCACAAGTGTCCTGTTGGACCCCTGTCCTGCTGCTCTGTCCACACCACACCAGACAGTTTTTAAAAAATGGACATTTTCTGCTGCGTTTGCACCTCCCATCCAAACACAAACTGAGTTTTTGGTAAATGTAAACAAAACAAAACAAAAAATGGCAAACATTATATTTAAGGTATAGTAGTTTTGCTCTCTAACACTTTCTCTGTATTTTCATGTCTATATTGTGGATGTTCCCACCACCTAGTGGCGAGGGGTGGTTATTGCAGCCGTTTTGTTAAAATGAGTGGATGGAGATTTTAATATGAATGGAGAAAAAAAAACTGTTAGAAAATATCTGAATCTCTTACTAAATTCTCTTTCTTCTTAGAAGGATTTAACAAAACAAATTTCTTCACACAGTCTAGTTTGGAAGGAAACGCAATTATCTGGCAAACAAATATCTAAAACACGATGCCGCACATTCTCTACAGGTTGTCTAAGCTGTGGAAATTTTTCAGCATTGTGAGCATTCTTAAGTTTAAAAGAAGAAGCCTTAAAAGGCATGGTAGTAAAAGCTATTGCATAATGAAAAAAACAATCATTATCTGTTGTGCAATACTATATCCTCCCATTTAAAAAAAATATATATTTCATGTGAATTTACCTGTTTTTTTGGAAGGTAAATTGCCCTATATTGTATGGCTTTTATATTTGGAATTAGATTTCAGTGGATGTCAGATTTAGTTGTTTTCAGCACTCTTTCCACCAGAGCAGACTTTAAAGCACATTATCTTGCAAGCGCAGACATGTTGCTAGATTAGAAATGTCTTGTGCTCTGCAGAGGAGACCTCAGCACACACGTGGGTGTGGCTCGAGTGCAACCTGAGCTGAGGACACCAGTGGTAGACGGACTATCACAAATCACTGTAAAGTTTCTCTTCTCTGGTGCAGAGCTCTGCTGAGGTTTTATCCCATGACAACAAACGGGGGCTGAACACTTTCCTTTCAAGAAGAACTATTTAGACTGAAGTTACGGCATAGAATTTGGTGGCAAAACTCAACCGGTCGCAATGCCGAGTTCAGGATTAAAAAGGAAAGACAATCTGTCCAAGATGGACAGCTTTACGGGGAACCTTCCACAGGTATGTAACCCTGTTGCTTTAAATGTCCATTTTAATGCTTATAACCAGTTTGTCTGCTGATGAGTTACAATGTCTTTACTGGATATTTGACTGCAGAGAAAATAAACTTCTCGCTTTCACTCACGTCAGATCTGCACCGCAAGTTTTGGTTGACCTTATGAGACTCTGTCAAGTATATCTCACTTCCCCAATTTAATCTGACTTCCCTAATTTTTGTACTTTCCCACAACAAGCGTGTTCATTTAATCAGAAATCTGTTAGATTATGACTAATTTATGATAGCTTCAGTGTTCCTGGTATATCACGGTCACTGACAACTTTACAGCAATTCAACTTTCTACCGATCTTTGGTTGAAACTAGAAGTATTCTGCTTGAACTGTTCAGCTCTTGTCAGATGTTCATTAAACGTTATTAAAACTGTTTGAGAGACATTTCCTAAGAAATGTAATGGTAACAACAGATTATAAAAAAAGCATGAGAAACCTTATAGGGTGTCTAAAGGTTTAAAAATAACATCACATGTACAGATAAGCATTTGAAAGCAAATCAAGGCCAAACCCACACATTATCTGTACGTAACCCCTCTTTAATATACATTGGTTGTATTTTTGGAGTAAATTGTTTTATCTCTGTGCTGTTCTCTTTCAGCTGAGTAATGAAATGCAGCTGAGCATCATGAACAAGGTCAAGAATGGGGAGATGTCCATTGAAGACGCTCTGGACGAGGCCAGAAAGGAGCAGGAGCATCTGCTTAAAGTAGGGCGTCCAGTTTGTTTTCGAACAAAAAACTGATCTCTTAGTTTTATACTGCTGGTTTTTTCTATGTACTAACAAACAATTCCATTTCTATTTGTAATCAGTGCCAAAAGGATCAGTGATTTCTCCCTGTCGGAACTGAGCTGAACCTAAACCATAACCAATAAACGAGGCTTTAAAGTCTCGTCTATAGGTTACGGCTTAGGTTCAGCTTCCAGCTTCGATCCACTCTGATACAAAATATGGAACTAAAAGTCGAGTGGATATTGGAACTAAATGCACAAAAGCAGAACTTCATGTCCATGTTTATGCTGCTTTATAGAAGTTGATATATCACATAAATAAAAAAGCAGTTGCTGTGAAGTTCCTCAGAACCTTAAAGGTCATAACATGTATCTGGCAGATTTACAGCTTTTTCAGCTGTAAAATTAATTTCCTATTACAAATTCAACGACACGGTTTCCGCGAAAATGCTGTAGAAAGCTTTTTTCCTTTTCTGTTTTTCCAAAAAATAAAAAAAAAGGTTGAAAAAACAAAAACAACTGGACTTCTACTCTGTACCTGAAGATGTTTCACTTCTCATCCGAGGAGCATTCTCAGTTTAAAAAGCAGAGAGTTTGGAGTTCAAGGTTTTAAAGCTGAAATGTTCTGTAAGATAGACTCATATTCAGAGTAACTCAGTCTCCTCACAACAGAGGCTCATTAGGGTCCTTGTTAGCCTGACAGATGGGCCACTCTGGTCACACGCATGCAGTTGTTGATTAGAATGAAACTGACCGGGTATCAGGCCTAAAACTCCATTATAGATTTTTGAAAGCTGAAATCTGAGATCTTCTCTTCTGTTTAAAGTTGGTTTCTCTCTTTTGTAGGAAGGAAGCCATTTGTCTCTGCTTTTTGAATTGAGAAAGCTCTTCGGATGAGAAGTGAAACGTCTTCAGCTACAGAGCAGAAGTGCAGCTGGTTTTGTTTTTAACCCTTTTATTTGATTTACCATATCCTGGATGACTAAGTATCTACACCAGCATACTTTTCTGTTTTTCTTCCTGTTTCTAGGGTTTGCATTTGCATACAGAGTTTTTTCTTTGTCCTACTTATAAAACATCTAGGTTGAAAGAAACTTGTTTTGTGTGCCATATGTTTCCTCATCTGCCCCTTTAACATTGTTATGCTTACATGCTGTTAAGCCTGTTGGAGCAGTTTTGAACCATGCTTTTGTCCAGATTCATGCACCTACTGCTGTTTGTATAAAGGAATGGGGAGGGTAACAATTATCTTTTGTTGTTTTTCATTTTACGAGGAAACACTGAAAGGTTAAACTTGTACAAATATAGAGCAGTGTTTTGTTTGTACAGTGTTGAACATATTATCTTGGCTTTTTTAGAAAAGGGATTTTTCATTTGTCTGTCTGGTTGCTGTTACAGGAACAGCCACCGTCGCAGTACAACTTCAGTGTTCACAAGCACGGCCGCTATCGGTGGCAGAAGCGGGTTCTTCAGGTGAGATGAAAAAGACTGATAACAAGAAAATGAAATGAGAGCCATCTCTGATGTAAGCAGCTCACTGAAGCAGGACGTACAGGACGTAGAGTGGTGGCTTGATTGCCTAAAATGGCTGAAACACAGTTTGACCCTTCTACATCTCAAATGGTTCTTGGGCAAAGACCTTGAGAGGTGTATCGGTTTGTTGATGTAAAGCAACATATATAGTGATTATACATAGATATTAACCTTATGGCATCTGACAGGTAAAGTAAGTAAAACAGCTTATCTTGTTACAAATACCTGTCCTGGTATTCACATGACATATGTGTTAGGATTTTAATTGTTTGAATTATTTTTTGAGTTTACTTTGTATTAGGTTTATTGTTTCTGTAAGTCTGTTTTATTTCTTGTTGTTCCTGTGTTTAGTTTTATGTTCTAAGTTCTTGTGTTGTTTTTGCTCCCTGTGCCCTCTGTCATCGTTCACATTTGCTCAGCTCGTTACTTGTTTGTCTGCCACTCCCATCTGCGTCTGTCCCCAGTTTATAATCAGTCATCTGTGCCCACTTACGCATTACCCTCTGCCTTTAAAACCTGTTCATCCTCTTCCCATAACCACTGGTTCATTGCTGCTTACATGCACTCTCCTGATTTCCCCGTGTTGCCCTTCTCTTGTGCCCTGCAGTTTTTCTGCAAATATGAGTCTGTGTACTGGGTTCATTTCCCTCACACCTCACAATATGACTTGAAGGCCCAGCAAGCTTTAAGTTTCCTTGTTCCAGCACACCTGATTTAAATGGTTGACTCACCTTCTCGGTTTGCCATCAAGTTCTGCAGAATCATGTTAATCAGCCATCAGTCGGGTGTGTTGAAGCAAAGAATCATCTAAACCAGTGGTGTTCAGCCCTGGTCCTGGAGGGCCACTATCCTGCATGTTTTAGTTGGTTCCCTGCTCTTCAGCATCAGTCATTCAAATCACGTGTTAAAGCAGAGAAACATCTGAAACATGCATGATAGAGGCCTTCCAGGACCAGGATTTAACACCACTGATCTGAACCATGCAGGATGTGGCTGCTGAGGACCAGAGTTGGTGACCACTGACCTAAACGTTGTTGCAAACCACATTACCCTTCACATGGGAACAGTCCTCTGGTTGTTGCTCTCCAAACTCCCCAGATACCAATCTGAAATGATCTGATGGCACCTTAATCCAAGGCCTGAGTGATCAGAGTTGTTTTGGAAGGATCAAGAGGTCTTATTATTAAACAAATGTCACGGCTAATCTGTGAATCTATATTAAAAAGCAATGTTTGCCTGTGAATTGGTTGAGTGTTTCAAAAAAGAGAGACTAGATGAGTAGTGAGGGACTTTACTACTCACCAAATTTGCAGACTTTAAGGAGATATATGAGTTTAGCTATCTTAGATTAGCCTGTTAACTGGCTAACATTAGTTAACCCACCCGTGGCCTTCAGTCAAATTGACCCGAAGTTACATGGGCGTCTCTACCTCTCTTTGTCTCTCTCTATTTTGAGGGTTTCAAGAGGGTTAATTAAACACATCTTAAAAACAAGGCAACGGGAATGTCAGCTAATGTTCTGATAATGTGTGCCTTTAGAAATTAGAATACTGAGTACTGTCAGTTTAATTTTGTGCTGAGGTTGGAGACTACTAATTGATGAATTTCAGTTTGATAATATTTTGTCATAATGTCATAATAATCAATTGAATGTTGCTGAGACAATTTTATTTAAAGCAAAACATCTAAACCTCATTAGTTGAATAAAACATAAAGAATAACAAAAATCTTTTTAACTTATTGAGCACCTTGAATGTGTATTATGTGTACCAAAATGTCTGTAATTCCCTTCAACACCTTTTAGACACTGAAGTCTCCGTTTAATCCAAAATAATAGAACAGCTGGCACTGTCAGCCCAGGAGACATTTTTTCTCAATGTTTGTACTGTACGTCTAAATTTCTACCACTCTCATGTACTCTAATTTTAAACCCTCCCGCTGTGAACATCTAGATTGATTTCAAGACCAAAATGCTGTGCAGCATTGAGAAAGGCATCATCAAGCGCCAGCTTCCTTTCGCCATTGTCAAGAGCTGTGAAGCTGGAGTCGGTTCCAGGTTCTCCATTTCCTTTAAAGGGCATCATGATTATGAACTGGAGGCCACATCAATGGAAGACAAAAATAAGGTGAATTTATAGCTTGTATTAGTAAATGTATATAATGCAATGTACAAAAAAACATTTGAAAAAACATTGGTAATTACTATGTTTTTATACATAATATTAGTTCCTGTAGTCCTTATGTGCTTGCTAATATGAATGCTTGTTTAAAAACTTGGGCGGCATGGTGGACCTGTGGTTACTGGAAGCTGGTGAAGAAAATGGATGAATGGATATAGAGATCTGTTTCAATGTGACTTTCATATTTTTGTGCAGATGATGCAGCTTGTGAATCAGATCATTTACGGAAACATATACAGTGGTCCTGAGAATAACAATGCAGAAGAGCACCAGCAGCCTGAAGCGCCACGGAGCCTCCGTGAAGGCGTCTTGCTACTGCACAGAGGAGGCCTGGCATCATTAAAATGGGTGAAGTATGTATGCATCCTCATTACTGCAGCATTGCCATCATGAAAAATCCAGCATCTGTGATTATGTAAACACATTTTCCCTGGTGGAGAGGGGACACTATCTGTTACACAGAGACGTCTAAAAACTCCAAGTGAAAAATATAACAAATACTAAAACATTCCCTTTCATTAGATAGTTGTAAGAAAAGGAAGGTCACAACATAAATAATGTTGCACAATAAAATCCTAAATTTTAAGTGAAGTGATGGGTTGACTTTATACAGGTTCAGAAATGTTTACTTGCTCTCCAGCTCAGGACTGATTAGAGATTTGAAATTTGTTTTGTGTTAGCAGGTATAAAAAGAAGTAAGACAGCTTTTATATGTGTTTCTGTTTGGCAGAGATCATGCATGTCTGCAGCCACCTGTTATCATTTTCCAGTAGATGTCAGCCTGTTATCTTCTATCTCCCTAAGAATGTTTCCTGTAATTGAACTGGGTGTGCTCACGGGTGCTTTACCCTATTTCACCATAGACTTCTTAAAGTAACAATATATTAGCTTTATATGCTTAAATGTTTAAAAACTCTGCATTTTTTTGCTTTAATTAGGTCTGGCTGCTAACTGGCTAACCTAACTGACTTGATTTTTGAAAATGCTAACACCTGAATTTGGAATTTGTTGTTTCACATGATCTTTAAAAACAGACGTAAGAAAGAAGAAACCCATCGGTGTCATCGCTAACCGTTTTTATTATGTACAGAAAGCAATATTAAAAACTGAGAATCAAATACCAGCAACACACTCAAACTCTGTGTTAGGAACTGCAGATATTGCTGCAGCTTTGCAAGGCAAACCTTTGTTCATTTCTGCTCACTGCAGGATTTCAGCTGCTCTGTTATTATCTGATTCCCCTTCTTATGATACACCACATTTGAACCGTAAGCAGGCTGCTTTATGATGGCACACTGCAGCAGAATTAGATCTTGTGTTGTTCTACAGAAAAAGAACATGGACCTATTTGAAAAAAAAAAGACTACATTTATGGTGGAAAATGTATTGAAATTTCTGATACACCTGTTTCACTCAACTGGACCTTCACACAAATACCAGCACTCCTGTTGAGGCTCCAATGTACTCTCATACCAGCAGAGATAAAGGCTTTGGGACCATTCACTGATAATTTCATGCTTTGGATCTTTGTGTTTCATTAATGGTTAGGCAGTTTACGGCTACTCAGTTGAGTTTTGTTCTGTTCTTGTTATAATCATACCACAGATGTCTTCAGTTATTTTTGTTTCTAGTTCCTCACGCACCACCTGTATTTTATTAGTAATCAGCACACTTGTTGTGACACTCATCAATCCTCCGATTATATATTTTTCTTGCCAGTTCCTTTTAACTCCTGTGCCTATTTGTTCTTTTGCTTTTGGAGTTCTTCAAGTGGTAAAGTTTGGGTTTTGAGCCTCATCCATGTGCCTCGTACTTGCCTGTGTTTCAGTCTTCCTTTAACTTGCTATCCACCAAATATTACGCATAAACATTTTATGTAGTCATGTTTGCCACTGAAACCTGGCTGTTTTTTTTTTTGTTGTTTTCAAAATGGCCTCCTCTGACCCCCTGATCACATAATCTTCTTTCAGTTAATCTGAGTTCACTGGGGCTCAGAAAATTCAGTGTTTCAGCATAAAGTGATGTATAGTTTTTTCTTTACACAATGTGATTACGGGTTACATCTCTGAATGCAGCGGTGTGTTCAGTGAGAGTGGTTTTTCAAAGTACTTTTAAACCCATGTAGATGTTTGGATCCTGGTGACATGGTGATGATTTCTCATGCATGGCCTCCTGAAGGCTGAAAAGTCTCATCCATCAAACAGTGGTTCTAGCCTTGGGCTGCAAACACTCAGGCCCACATTCACTTAGACTGCTCTGGATTTTTAGCATACAATTTGCAACCACTGTTCCCTTTTTCTCAGCGTCAGAATCACAAAGCAAATTGTGCTAATTATATTCTGCAGCCAGCACAACCATCCGGTTTAGCAAGTGTGAGCAGTTTGCACTCTTCTTGCTGCAGAACGCAGACAGAGATTTAAAAAAGACAAACGTTTTCTCACAGTGAGCTCCGGGGCTTAACCGATGAAGTTCAGGGACACTCATTAAAGATCGAATCTCACTGGGCTTAGACTGTTGGAGGCTAGTTTGTCACTCAAAACTGTGGGAAAAAGACATTGGTTTTCTGTTGTCGTCTCACTGAATTCTGAGTGTTTGCGACCAGTGTGGCCATGTTTTGAGAAACCAATATTTGAAAATTACGACCTATTTTTGTGCGCACAGATTACAGTACTGCATTCTTGGCCTTGCACATTGTTTTGTTGCCCATCTCCACCCACATCTTACCCACCTCAGTTTACTTTGTACCCACCTTGGCAGCCAACCCCACATTAATGAATGAAATCGCTGGAGTACACTTTTGAAATGAAGATAGGCAGCTTTGGACCAGTTTTTATTATTAACATGTTTTTTCATCAGTGAAGTTTTTACCTCTGGACATGTTTTCTGTCAGTGGCACAGTGGAATAGTGGTTAGAGCTGTTGCCTCCCAGCAAGAAGGTTGCAGGATTGCTTCCCGGCCTGGGGCCTTTCTGGGTGGAGTTAGCATGTTCTCCCTGTGCACACGTGGGTTTACTCCAGGTACTCTGGTTTCCGGTTAATTGATGACTCTAAAATTGTCCCTAGGTGAGAGTGTGAATGGTTGTTTGTCCTGTTTGTCTTGCGACCTGTCCAGCGTGTCTCCTGCCTCTCGCACAGTGACTGCTGGGGATAGGCACCAGCTCCCTGCGACCCGGAATGGAGAAGTGGGTAAAGAAAATGGATGGATGTTTTCTGTCAGAGGAGAGCTCCAGAGCAGGTGTCAGAATACAGCTCCACAACGAGATCCAGTTGGGTTTGAGAGGCCTGTGATTATTTTGAGAGAAAATTTGTTCAAAACTCAAGCAACAGGATTGTGTGCCTCTGCAACTCGCACAAATAAATTAAACACCCCCCCTCTGAATGTTGTGAAACTTTCTGGAGGCTGCCTTGCAAATGACATCCACCAGCTAGTGCAGCTCAGTGAGATCCCATCTTAAAACTGCATGAACAATATCCCACGTGTCAGAGAGAAATCAAGTTCAGGATATCATTTGTAAATCAATAGGAACATTTTAGGCATCAATGACCATTACTGCTGTCTTTTTATTCTCTCCCACAGGATGTACTTAAATAATTATCCTGTGAGATAATTGTTTTGGGCTCTGTTCATTAAGCAGTATTTGATAAAATATTCTGTAAAAATCTGAATGCACAACAGCAACATTTTGCATTTTACACAGTCTTAAACAATTTATTTGTTAATGTAACACTGTTTTCCACTGTTTCATAGGGTAAAGTATACATTTCTTGGTATGCTCACCTTCTCTTATTTTTTTAAGGCAACAGTGCAGCAGATTACTTCATTTGTTCTTTCTCCTGAAACACAAATACCACTAGCTGTCAGGAGACAGTAAATATTTGACTCAAACGTTTTAAACAGCGCTGAGCTTTCAAAATGAGGTGTTTTCAGCCCCGGGCAGATATTTTCATACATTTGGGTGGATTTATCTTTCAGTGCATGCACAAAACCTCATTGAAATTTGGAAAAGCTGCACCTGAACAGAGAGACAAACCGGTTAGAAGCACAGTTAGTAATACAAATGTCACTTTGAAAGGGCTTCGTAAATCAGACAGATACAGCTACATCCCAATTTACGCTTGCAAAAGACGCACAAACCATTGATAAATTATTAGATTTCCCCAGAGTCCTTGAGTCTTTTCACAGTATTAAACAATGTAGATTTTTGAGACTTAAGGTCTTTCTTTTCTTTCACATGAGTAGCTGTTTCATGAACTGATCGAAATTCTATGGTGTAGTTTGATACAAAGTGATGACCTACTCTTGTTTGCAAAGTTTGAAGCTTTTGTAGATGCACTATGTATATCTAATTATGACACATCTCCTGTCACAGTATATTATTCTGATATATATACGCAACCTTTCAGAATTGGGTTATCAGTATATTCTACCAACCTTTTTGACTTTTTAAGAGCATTGTTGGAAATCTAATTTTAAAATTGCCTATGTTTTCTAAAAACACAAAGTTTCTTTTACGTTGACACTGAAAATCATTTGCTTTATGCTTGTGTCTAGTTAAATAACAACTTACCTTCTTGTATCTTAGAAAACTTCTCAACACTTCTGGAATCAGTATGTTTGCAGAAATTATTTCTTTTTAAAAAAATCTTAGCAAAACATGTCCTTTTGGTTTGATTTTGTCATGTCATGTTTTTCACAAAACTAAGACCTATCAAATTAATTTGGAAGATGCTGCTAACTAAATACAGATGGTAAGAAGCTTGGAAATGGGATGCCATTCAAGTCTTGTTGTTTTGATTTAGACAACACATTTCCCATCTGTTTTGTTCCAGATACAATGTCCAGCTGCACTCTGGCCAGCTAACCTTGGTTCCATTCAGGCGGCGAAGCCTCAAAGACATTGACGTGACCTCCTCGGTTCCTGTGTCCATTGTGATCCATCTGTCAGACGGTGACACCAGAGTGCAGAAACAACGCGGCTTTGACACTTTCACTCTTATCACTCGCAAGAATCAGTACCAGTAAGGAAATACTACTTTTATTACGTGTTTAAATATCACATTAGCAGGAGGTGAATATATTTTGCTGTTCATACCTGCTGTATATGGTTTGTCTCTGTCACATGTTTGTAAGCCTTGATGTTTGCCTGCTTTGTCCAATCAGAAACCAGTTCTGATGTGTTTGGGATCATTGTCCTGTCAGACCACCCACGTTTTAAGTGTCTAGCTTTTGATCTGAGGTGAAGCCAAAGAATTTGGAGGTAGTCCTCTTCCCTCATTATTTTATCCACTCAGCCCCACAACACAATGCTACCACCAACATGCGTGACAGTAGGTGCAATGTTGTTGGGTTTAAAAGCTTTACTGTGACTCCTCAAAACACTTCTTGTCATTGTGGCAAAAAAGCTCAAACTTTGCCTCATCTGACTATAAGCATTTTCTTAGCTTGTCCACGTGGGCAGCTGAAAATTTGCGACAAGTTTGAGGTTGTTGCTTTTAAAGCTTCTTTGTTAGTTATAAACGTTTCAGTTCATATTGATGTGAAACTCGCTTGTAACCAGTGTCCTTTCATCTGAGGGAGACAGATGAGTATTGGTCAAACCAGTGAGTGCTGTCAAACAAATCCTCATGTAGGCGAACAGAAACTACCAGCTGTACTAACAAGGAGTTTTACGGCCATAGTCCTGTCAAGTTAAAAGACATCCTAAAACCCTTGGCACTGCTTATTAACAGAATTACATGAGTGTATGAATATATTAGATCTATATAAATAAGTTTGACACCATATGTAAATTTTGATCTTGTGTGGATGAAAGAAAGGCCACAATAAATTCAAATCTTGTTTTTAAATATTACTGAAGTTGTAAGTTATTTAATCATTCCACCCTGGATAAAGAATGGTTCAAATAAATCATTTAAAGCTCCAAATTAATATGACATTAATGCCCATGATGAGTTTTTGTAAACATCTGACCGCTGTATGTGGGGTAGCAGTTCCCTTTGAGTGATAATGCCATAAATATAAGGCCCTGAGTGTTAATTATTGGACTGTTTCAACTGAACAGGAAAGTTGGGTGATGTTTTATTGATATTTTCCAGTTTCAAAGTTCCTCTATTGAATGAAGGTCCTACTGCTGCACAGAAGGAGCGAGATGCCTGGGTCCAAGCCATTGATAAACTGTGTTCAGAATGGAAGAGGAAGTCCAGGTGTGAATACATATTTGACGAAAAAAGCTCCTTACGACAAATCATCATACCCGAAGACCCAGAAGACAACAATATGGATTTAGAGTCTAATGGTGAACTCGGCGGTGAAAGTGTCATTCATCCTCCAGCCGAGTCTAAAAATGCAGATCACACATCTAACGGTGAAGACTCATCATCAACGGGTGACACAAGTCAGATGGATCCCTCAACCGATACAAAGCCTGTCCCTAAACCTCGCAGCCCCAAGACTGCTGTTCAAGACGCTGGATCTGATGATTTGAAATCCATCGAATCACCAACTTCCCCCTGTGTTAAAATCCCGCTCTCACCCTCCCCTCTTCCGCCATCAACCTGCCAAACTGGCCTCACAGGGTCTCCTTTGAGCCAAGAGTCTCAAGAGTCAGGCTCTCTGGCTGAGAAAGGGCCTCTATCCCTGAACATCCCAGCCCCCCCACCTTTGCCCATTAAAGGCTTCAGTTTACAGGGCAAACCCCGCACAAAGGCTTTCCACTGGGACTTTGTAAGCTCTGAAAAGGTAATGGCCACTTTTTACTTCGACTAGTTAACATGTTTTTCCTAATAAATTTCACTTTTCTAACAACTGAAAAAAAAACATGTCTTGACAGATTTCAAAATCATTTTGGGTCCAAGAAAAAAGCAGTAGGATTGAAATTGGCACATTGCACTTATTGGAACAATTTGCTGTTAAAACTCCCAAGACGTTTGATGCAGCGGAGCTGAGTAACTCACAGCAAATAGTGCTCAACCAGAAGATTGCACACAACTTCAGTAAGTGGATCAAATACTGCAATTACATCCGTGAGTTTTAAGCTCAAGTTGCTAACAAATATAATATACAGCAAAGATAAATTTGAACATTTATTGATTTATTGGGGTGATTAGAATTTTTCAAGTGCATTTTCCATACTAAAAGGAGAAGCCATCTTTCTGGATGACAACAAAGAAATTAAAGGCCTAGTATTCCTTGAAGGAATGCATAGCACAGCTTTTCATTTTAAACTAAGATCATCTTATGGTGAGAAATCACATAAGCATAGCCATTATGATGAAACCTTGTAAATCTTGCCACTCAAAGAATATGTTGAGGATGTCTCTTAACCACTACCATACCAATGTTTTGCTCAATATCTGTAAAACTGGCTGAGTTATATATTACTTTTGTGTTTGCTAAGGTCAGTTGGTTGTGGCAGCCATCTTGAACCATGTTGCCTCCATTAGTTAATGAGTTGTAGACATTCATCCTATGATTACTTTATCCAATTTTAATTACTTAATTTTCTTCTGGGTCATGAGATATTTTGCTAACCTAACATGACAGACAAACCAACACACACACGGGCAGAAACATTATTGCCCTTTTGTCTTCGGCAGTCGATGAGAATGAGCCTGCTTATGTGGCAATGGGGTGTTTTTTTCCCCCCACAGCCACTAGAGGGAAGCACCAGACATCATAATCTCCATAGGAGAAGAGCAAACGTTCGACTCTTTGAATTTCAGAACCTTCAAATGCTCAGTCAAGGAAAGGGTGACATAAAACAGTTTTAAGGACTTCAAAACGATTCCATTCTTTATTCTTCCATTTGCAGCTGAGACACTTCAGCTTGAAGCATACTGTTTGCTATGCTGCATGTCTGTCAGCAGGGGGCAGTATGGAACCAGTCTGCAGTGCTGAGACTGCCCCTGGGAGAGCCACGCTAGAGTGTAACATATTCTGTTTCTCATCTAATGGCTTTTCACTTTAGATTAACTGAGGCTTGTGTATTTCAAGGCCCTACCCATGGGGTAAAGTTTCCCAAGAATCCCCTCAGAGGTCCTGCTAGTAGCACGGTCCCTGTGAAGACATACAGATGGCTGGCTGCTAAATGGAATAAGAGTAAACATGCAGACTGGCAACATGATTCGAGTTCACATGTTCATCAAATATGAAAGGGGGGAGGGGGGAATCAGAGCTACAGCAGTAGTGATTCCCTGCCCCCATACAGAACACCGCAGCATTTCTGGATCACGCTCCCTGACTTGTTAACTTTTGGTTGCATCAGGAACAGAGCGATGACAGCCTGCAGGCAACTCAAGGCCATGCTTCTTCCTGCTTCAAGCCTTTGGAAAAAAAAAAAAAAAAAACTTGACACATGATAAACAAAGAACTCTGCCTGTCTTGATGTGCCTTTGTTCCTATTAGCATCGGTGCAAAAGCCACATCTCAATTTTGGAATATAAAGTATTTTGGTAAAAGTTAGAGCCCCATGATGAAAATATCACTAAACCTAAAGTGTGTGACAAAGAGTGCTTGAGTTACATGAAAGGATTCTGTACCTCTGACCTGTAAAGTACAGAATAACACAAAAACCTGTAACAGAAGGTTTTTAGGTATAATGAACTTCCTCCATTGCACTTTGCTAGAGGAAATTTCTGCCTGTCTGCACTATAAACACACATGATCTTTCCCAGAATTTACTTCTCCCTGAAGTCAAATATGAAATTAATAATTTGTGAATAGGACTTTTCTCTCTGTATCTCCTGGTGACCTCCCCCTCCCTCCTCACCTTCTCCACCCCACCCACCCACCTACACACACTGACACACGCACACCCTCCCTGTTTATCACCACAAACCCACCTAAATCTGTGCTGCTCCTGCAGCTCGGATTGCGTTCTTTGCCACGCTCGTTATCACATTTCACCGGGAGCCACATTTTATGCCCCCCTGCATCCCGTCCTTTTCACACGTACAACAACACCGTAGCAAACACAGATTTTTACCTTGATTAGATAAAGGTATGAACAATAATTAATGAGAAAAATGCAAAGGTGATAATTAGTCCAGGCATTAAGCTGCTACCGCCACTGTAATCATTGTGATGCTACAACATGATGGTGTTTGAAGATGATGTGATACAGTTTAAAGAGGTGCTTGTCTTATTTTTGCAATGTTGAGTAGTTTAACCTGGAAATCAACGTGGTGCTCAGAGGGCAACGAGAACAACAGTTGCATCGATACAATTATCCATTGGACAACCCTGCAATGATCCATGTACTCATAGTATTTAACTCTGAGCAAGAAGTCAATAGCCCTTTGACACATTGATTTTTTCCTCACATTTTTTAAACAAAACTTGGTGAAAACTTATTATATGGCTGGACTGTGTGTATTGAAGGATTCAGTTTAAAGTCAGCAAAAGGGGTTGACATTTGTTTGGTTGCTTGTTTGATATTGCAGAAACTTTGATTTGCACAGAAAACACCTCTTCAAACCACTTCTCCTTTTTAAAAGCTTACTTTAATGGCTCTGATTCATAAATGAAGCCCGAGCATGATCTCAGATCATAGAGTCACAGATTTTACTCCACCCGGAAGTCTTAGGAAGGCACATATACAGGAGCTATCTTATTTGATACAACCTTTCTGTCGCTTGATAAAGATATGACTGGGGTTGGAGATGAGATGATTTTAAAAATCTAGAAAAAATACTTTACTTACGAAAATAGTGTTAGAAATTTTACAGAGGAAACATATTTGGAGTACTTCCTCTTTCACTGCTACCCTTCAGAGAATTTAGCAAATGAAGCCAAACAGATTACAGTTAATTTAGCTTCTAATCACTTGTGTGATGAGGTTATTTCAGGCAAAATTACTAATATCTGTCCATAGGACTGATAAGGTGAGCTAAAAACTGACAGATGATGAGTCAGATGTGATGTTTTGGTTGATCTAATGTGCTCATGAAAGCTCAGTTTGTGCTGTGTTAAAATAAGTGTGAAAAGGGATATTTTTTTAGTTTTACTGAAATGGTTTTTACTTTAGTAAAAGTCGTAATTCAACAGAATTGGGAAACAGAGGTGATCTCATAACAATTTCAGACTAGATTCTATCTGTGAAGTCGGTACAGGCCCATCACAGTTCAAAGGTTATTCGACAAAAGATGATGCATACTGTAAAACTGGCTGCAAATTACTGTAAAAGATTTCTCTGAAGGATATGTCTCATATTGTAATTTATAGCAAACTGTATTATGACCAAACAGGCAGAGAGGTCTCATTTGTTCACACTGACAGGATGTGTTGTTTAAACTTTAAGGATTTTTTTTTTTTTCTACCTGACTTTTCGTCTTGTTTATGGTTTTATGGGGCTTTTTTTTTTTTTTTTTTTTTTTTACAAAAAATTCAATATAATGTGGCCAGAATATGAGTTTAAATAAATAACCATCTATTATTTCATTATTAACTCAAATATATGATCATAAATCTGTCAGTTTTCTTTTTCTTTACAGTGTAAGGTAGAGATCCTCTTTGGTGCGTCGTTATCAAATCCATTCCACTTGTTCATATAGAGTACTCCCTCACCATATGAAATCCAGTCCATGTTTTCCCTACAAACTTCGTTATCCGATCCATTCCACTTGTTCATATAACATACTCCCACACTACATGGATTCCCGTCCACGTTTT
>NC_051437.1:5973967-6002005 GCF_001649575.2 Kryptolebias marmoratus | reverse complement strand
TGAATAAAAATATAACTGGTTGCTTAAAACGTTTACACAGTAAGGTATCTGTTAAATGTGTCCAAAAATGTGGAAAAGCAACTCAGGTTTGTTAGCTGTTTGAGAAATTTTGTTCTCGCCCACTACGTTGCTCACATCCTGTGCATCTCCTGGGGGCTAAGCCCCCCTTGTCCTTAAAACCTAGTGACACCCCTGGTGGAGTACAAGGAAATCTATGGTAGATGGGTTCTTTTCATACCATAAAAATATGGGTACATGGTGACCAAAGCTAAGAAAGAACAATGGAGCAGTGGTTAGAGCTGTCGCCTCATGGCAAGAAGGTCACAGGTTCTCCCTGTGGATGCATGAATTTTCTCTCGGTACTCTGGTTTCCCCCCACAGACCAAAACATGCACGTTAGGATTAATTTTAGACTCTAAATTGTCCCTCGGTGTGAGTGAGAGTGTGAATGGTTGTTTGTCTCGTTTGTCTCTTTGTGTCCCTGTGATGGACTTGTGACCTGTCCAAGGTGTCCTCCGCCCTCCCATAATGACTGCTGGAGATCGGCACCAGCTCCCCCATGACCAAGAAAGGAAAAAGTGTTTTTTTTGTTGGTTGACTTTTGAGCATGTTCAAAACATTTGTGCGGTTAATTTTACTCTCAAATAGTCATAGAGTATATCTATGTATCTGGCATCTCAAACAATTTTCATTATAGTTTTTATAATTTTTAAGCACTACAGCTGCACGGAAGCTCTCCTTATGATAGAAAACACCTGAGCCTACAGCCCCAAATGTCCAGGTCTAGAAAGTAACTCTGATAGTAAATAATATGGTCCAAATGTACCTATTATTTAAAGAATGTACTCCAGTAGGTTGAATCATAAACATGGAGACAGTTCTGAAGGTTGTTACATAGCAAGCCAAGATGGGTTTGATTTGGGTAACGACATGATGCGCACCGCCTAGAATAAAATATGGCAAGCCTTGCATCTAAACATTAGTTGCAATTTTCCAAAAATGGTCACATAAAATGCAATTGGACGGCTCACTGTTTGGTTGAAATACTGATTTTATTCTCAAATTAAAAACAAGTATCCAGATATGAATGTCATTCAAGTATGTCTTTATGTCTTCTAAAGTCATTAGTATCTTAATGTATTAACTGAATAGATGTATTAGCGTTGTCACAGAGAAAGAAATAGAAAAATAGGTTCAATAGCTTTTTGTTTCTAATCTATTCTCCATAATAAAATTGTCAAACAAGTACAGAACTACAAAACAAAACAATTCAATTGCTATTTTCCTATTTTTTGGACAAATATACCTACACTGTTTTGTAGGAAGGGGCCACATGGACATTCATACAAACATTAATGGACATATTTAATTAATTCATTTTGATTTTGAGACCACAATGGTAACAGAGACTTCCAACCAAATTCTCTCTTGAATCTAAGCTTCTAAATTAAATTGGTTGAACTGAGGTTTTATAAAATTGCTCTTATAGTGCACAGGCTGTTTCAGGCATTTTGAAAGAGCACCAACATTTGAGTGGCCTATTATGAGTGGTGTCATTCTATCGCTGCATTGGTGAAACATGCATTTGGAGAGCTGCACCACTACGAGGGCCAGCCAAAAACACCTACAGAGCAGATGTCAGGAAGAGGGTTTGTGAAGGTTTGTGTGTGAATGTGAGAGTGGGTTTTCTGTTAAGCAGTTAATGGCAGCGTTGGCTTTCATTTGCATGCCACAACAATGATAAAATGATAAAATCAGTTCAGGAAAGAAAATGCTTTTGTGCTGTGTCAGGTACTGTGTGTCTTTATGAAGATGAATGATAAAAAAAATGGAAAAATGAACCTTTGCTAAGCGAAACAAAATGACATCAAAGTCTAAACACAATACGAGTCAAAATTTCTTTTTACTTCTGAGCCTCAGTGAAACGTTATTGAGGATTACTGAGAATCTCAAACTTCTTGAATGGCTCAGTCTCAGTCTGAGACTGAGCCATTCAAGAAGTTTGAGAGGAAAATCCTCTTTCATGGAAATGCTAACAGTTACTGTTATTGCCTTCCATTGAAGGTGAAAGGTGTTCATATGTTTGTATTGTTAGCAAAATATCCTGTGATCCACTGAATGGATTTTAATGAACTCACATAATCAAAGGATGAACATCTATATCTGATTAACTTTTGAAATCAACATGATTCAAGATAGCTGCCGTATATAAGCAACAATTGCAAACACAAAAATAGCTAAAACTCAACTCATATTATTATTACATATATTGAGCTAAAATTGGACACTTACTCAAAGCACTAACTGATCCTGCAAGGTTTGTTTGTGAAACTTTGCCATTAAATACTGGAGTCAACTCTGTCGGTCTGTTAGCAAAATATATTATGAAGCACTGGACAGAGTTTAACCCAGTCCATTATGGCCACCACTGCCAACTGACCTTAGAAAACATATAAATAGCAATAATTTTTGATATTGTGCTAAAATTTGTAATAGCTGACAGTCATTCCCAACATATCCTTCAAGTGCTGCCCATTGCATGACATCTTTGCTTACAGGGGACCTATTATGCTTCCATGAACAAGTCAGGATAGGTCTGTGGGCTGTACAAAACATGTTCATTACATTTAATACACAAAATCATTCTCAGATATTGAGATTTCACCTGATCAGTTCTGCTCGTTTTCAGCTCATTTCAGAATGAGCGGTTTTAGGGCTACCTCACTTTTATGCAAATTAGCTGCTGTTGGCCACGCCCCCAAACTCAGTGTCCCTCTCAAAACATAGAAACTCACTGAAGGATTAAACACTGCGGATCTGACCCACATTTATATCGTTATTAATTCAAACTCTGAGGGTTCTGACTTTGGGACAGGGGCTTTTAGAGTTTCCGAACCAACATTTGTCAAGTCAAACAGCAGCAATCAGCGGTCCGAAACCCGATTGGTAGCAGGTTGGGACAGCAGCAATATAGACATGTTCTATATTGGTGTCGACAACAGAACATTTTCCTTTTCCAGCAAACATTGTTCAGCGGTAAAACCAGCAGAACAAACGTGATGGTCTTCTTGTAATGAAGTGGGCGGAACTTCACTTGGGTTGCTGGGTGAGGGGCTGGGCTTGGCTTGGGGTTGCTAGGTAACAAGAATTGTGATGCAACAATCCCAAGGTTTTTGAAACAGGTTGTTTTGCAGACACCAGAAAACATTAACTTATTGTTAAAAAACGTCTGGGTGTTTATTTTTCTGTGCTTGGACTGTTTCTAGTAGCAGTAGATACCCAAATGGAAGTACAAAAACAAGCAAAAAGGGAATTTAGCATAACAGATCCCCTTTAAAACTTTGTCATTACCTGTTAGAGTCAACACTGTCTGTTAGCAAATTATCTCCTAAAATGTTGGACAAATTTTAATGAAATTCTCAGAAAGTAATCAATAAATGGACGTCTACAACTGAGTGACTGTAGGAACAACCCAATTCAAGATGGCCACTACAGCCAATTAACTTTTTCCAACAGAAAAAATGACTATAAGTTATTTAGATTTACAGATAATGAGTTTACATTTATGTGGTAAGAGCTGAGGGTCATCCTCAACACAGCCTCTGAGCATTACCACATCTTTCAAGATGTGTTGATGTCTGTAGCGGCTAAATGCATTCCCTCATGGAATGCTAATTACTGAAGTTATTGTAGGCGTACTTTTTTTTTTTTTTTTAGATAAAATCAAAGTTCACAAATAACTGAACATGTCAGAATATAGGGTACAAGACATAATACATACCATGTTTAGCTTTGAAATTTATGGAGAAACAGTCCAACAATGCTCAAATTAAAAGGTTAAATAAAGAGTAAATATTTCCAATGTTAAATGGGATCCAGTGTCGATTAGTTTGATTAAAGTGAAATTCTCTGAGAATGTCAGTTTGATTAATATGCTTATTTACCTTGAGAGCCCCACTGCAAGCTGCCTATTTAATGCCTGGAAATGTCGCAGTCCTAATTAAAAGTACATCTGTGGCTTCCTGCGCCCAGTGGGATATGCTCTCAGCCTCCATAGTGTAATTTACCAGGGCAATGCCCAGTTTGTCTGAGTGCTAGTCAACAAAGGGATTAATTTGCACTTACACATGTGACTGTGAAGGGTCTTTTTATGGGGAAGGGTAGATGAGACTCATGGAGCTACTGGTAGTGCACAAAATGGCTTTAGATGTTTGATGTTGAGATTTAATGTCAAGTTTTGGACGCGTGTTGATTGCAGCTTAGAAACGGTTATCGTTTAACATGACTTTGTTCATTAGTCATGATTGAATTTCCAATAAGTTTGATGATTTGATGCACATATTTAACTTGAACCTAACGTGTTGACAGTTTTAGAAAACAGCAGGAACTCAAATGCAAGACAGCTGGAAAACTTGAGATTAAAAGAGGAAGTGAAGTTCAAACTGAACAGCAAATCACAGCAGCAAAAGGTGCAGAGTGGCCAGAAACATTAAACAGAGAAGCCAGAATTATGAAAAGACAAACAGCCTGTTGAACAAGCTGGGAAACTTGTTGGGAAAATAAGAAAGACAACCAGTGGCAAGCAGAAGCTGCCCACAAACAAGTTAACACTATCAAACAATCAAACAAGGCAATATAGACAACAATCAACAACAAAAAAGACAGAAAAAACAAAACTTGTAAGCGAAAATCTCAGAATCGTGACAAATAAAACAGTGATTTCTTTTTTTTTTAGAAATTTTTGCTGCATAAACTATTGTTATATCTCTGTTTAATATTGATCCAGCAGTGGGTTAGCATAGCTTAATTTAGCATAATACTTGAAAACAAGTTTAAACGGTTTCCTGATTTATACTTTTTATGCATCACATTTGAACTCCGAGGTCAAAGTTTTAAAATTCAAAGTCAAAAATCTTACCGCCTGCTAAAATAGGATTTTTGTTCTGGAAAGTTGCAACTCTGAATGGGAACAAGTGGTTAAAGAATGATGATGAGTTGCACACATAGTGTTGGAAACCTCTAACCAAGTCATGCTAATAAGAGGAGGCTCCAGATAGATAAATAGATAATATGAAAAATGTAAGCTAAATGGGATGTTGCCAAATATTGTGTGTCGGTTCCTAACATTTTTTTATAGAACCAGTTAAGGACTAACTCTAGCATTAACTGTAACCTAACACTGTAACCTTTTTAGTGAAAAAACCTCTGTTTTGTAGCAGTCACTATGTCTTGTACCTAGATGTCTAAAGTTAAGGATTCTTATAAATGTTTTCCACTGCTCTTGAATTATGCAGACACTATATATGTATATAAATCCCATATGCTTTCACTTGATAGAATGCAAATTTGTGCATTTCCCTCAGGCATTTGGGAGAAAGTAATTAAGCACAGGACCCTTTGTCTTTGGAATGCTTTTTGAGTCATTTTCATCGCAGGATAAGAGAACTATCTGTCAAGAGAAAAGCTTTTATGTACCATTGAGTGTGCTGACTATTTTAATCTATTGTTCTTCTAGACATTTTCCTCAAAAGTTTTCCTGTGCGACCGGGGGAGCTGAAGGACAAACTCTTAATTATTAATGAGGAAGATGGAGGCCTGTCTGATGAGCACATCACCTCTCTGAGAAGGTATTACTGTGTGCCAAAAAATGCTGATTTGTATTCATTCCTTACAGTGTCACAGTTGAAGCTGAGCATTGAATGACTTTTTATTGTCCTAGTTAGAGAGCAGTTCATTCAGGTCACAGGCACAACTAGCAGCTTAGTAAACTGTCAACAAGGGATGGGAGTGCATGGTAAAAAGGACACATGGTTGGCACAGCACCCCTCACTGTATTTTATTCCTAAAAACAACCTTTTATCAGAGTGGCTTACTAATAAAACTTTTATCTTGGGTTATTTGTGGAAATGGAACCTATTGATGGCCCTCAGGAATAAGATTCTGAAAGCAGGTAAAATGCTTCCTGGTTCTTACCTGCAGTTTACTTGGTAGCTTTGGATGTTATTCTCCTGGAAGGCAAAAGTGATATAATGTATCGTGTGAAGGACTTTTTTTCATTCTATGAAAATATAATATATATTTTAATGTGCTTTGGCATCAGCCTGAGGAGAGAACCACTCCCAACAGGTGCTGCAATATTAATGGCTGGTGCTACTCCAGTGGCACACAGGACAACTCGTCAGGAAGTGAATTCCTCTAGTTTGAGGTCAGAGCATTAAGAAATGACACAAAGAAGAAGTTGGATTTGAAATGACTTGGGTTCAGACTCAGTGCCAGTGCGGAGATGGCTGCTCGCATCAGCGTCTTGCTGTTTTATGAGAGCTGACGAGAACCATCAGCCCCTCTTGGCTTTAAATAATTTCTCCAGGCCACTGAAAATCACTCTAATAGCTGCCGTCCAAAAGAATGAGTGAGGTGATATGATAACACAGACACACAAAGGTTTAATTGGAAAGTATGCATTTAAAAAAACAACAAAAAACAACAACTCCTACTTTGTTGTTTATAATATGATAAATTTAACTAAAATCAACCACATATTGATTGATGTTTTTTCTAAAAAAGATTTTTTTTTTAAAATCAGCACTGTATTTATTTCAGTGATGCTTTTCTCTGTAATTCGCAGTAAGTATACAATAGAAATGTAAAAAATTGTACATTTGATCAAATTTTTAAAGTATTGGAAAGTACCCCACTGAGCAACAACACAGTGTTCAGGTAAAATGGACTGACAAAAAAAAAGGTAATTTCAGCTGAAATCCCTATAATTTTAGATTCTTAAAAATGCTGCAAACATTTTTACCATCAGAATAAGTTGATTCATGGAACAAAATAGTTTATTAAATATTTAATTTCAAAACAACAACAATTCAAAAGTAGGGTGGTGTGTCCTTGAACATTAATGTGTGTGTGTCGATGTGTGTGTGTATATGTGTGCCTTGTGAATGTGTGGGAACTTTGGTAAATGTCTGGTTGTATCAAATATTCAAACTTAGAGTTGGAACAATTAGAGCTTCTTTGGAAATGAGACAAAATAATGAAACCATCAGAAAAAAAAACATTTCTCGTTGCTAGATCCTTGCTTTTATAATTACTGTCTCCACAGGTCCCATGGGGAAAAGTGTTCTACCCATTTACTGAGCGGCATTTGACTCTTTCACAATACATAGTGTGTACAATGATGTTATTCATAAATCACAGTTAAATATTTTTAATTGCATTTGTTTTGCATATTTTTATACAATTGTTGTTTAAGAATGTGGTCCATCTCGCCTTGACCCATTTCACCTGCCTGTTTCAGCTAAAATAGACCAGTAAAAGAAAATGGTTTTAATATAAAACCAAGGGTCAATTTAAAATGTTAAAACCTATCAAAACATTGAAAAATTAAGGGCTTAGCATTCCTTGAAGGAATGCATACCACCCACAACTTTTTATTGCCAGTTTTAAACTAAAATCCTCCAATGATGAGAAATGATGGTGTTATAGCTGTTTTAGTAAAATCTTGAAAAGAATGTTATGCATGATATCAGGCAATATGGGAAGATCTTGTGTGATCTGGTAGTGCTTAGAGTATATGTTGTTAATAACTCTCAGCTACTACCACATCAAACTTTAGCTTAATATCTGTAAAACTGACTGAGTTATAGACATTTTTGTGTTTGCTAAGTTAGCTGTTGCAGCCATCTTGTATTGGTTTGACTTGGTGTTGATATACATTCAGTGATTACTTTCTGGAAGTTTAGCTAAAATCCATCCACTGGTTCATGAGATATTTTGCTAACATAACAGATAAATGAACATGCATACACATACAGACACAGGTAAAATCATTTATAACTCCTTTATATCTTTTAGTTCAATTTGACATAACCCTTTGCCTTGCCTAAATAACATTATTTAGACCACTGAAAACTACTGTAAATTGCCGATCAAAGTTGTAGCAAGTATGCGAGATCAGCTAATATAATTATCTGCAAAATTTTAAAGTAATATTGTATGTTGCTCAAAACTTACTTGGCCCATTTGAGCTGAAGTCACTATATTTTCCATCTGTAATGATTCTTCAACATTGTATGTGTTGCTCCTAAGAAACAATCAAAATGTATACATTTATATAATCTAAACAAATATGTCAACTTCACGTTCAGAGATGTGAAGATGTTTGTTTTTTATGTTTAAGGTACGTCCCCACCATGGATGATGTGGAAATGTACAAATCCCACAAGGGAGCCGTTACAGATCTGCATATTGTGGACCAATACATGATGGAGGTACAGTTTTTACCACCTATTCTCGCTCACATTCACGTGTTGGCACTGAAAGTGTGTGCAAACCCCACACAGAAAGGTGAATCTTCATCCACCTGCCTCCCCCTTCACACGCTGTGGGTGTTATGACAAACTGCATTTGGTTATCACCTTCCAGCAAGCCAGGTGATCATCTGGCCGACATGCTGATGGCTCAGGGTTGAACGAGAGGGAACAGATTAACAGCCAGAAGAGCCTCAGTGCCACCCAGAAATTTCTGTCAGCTGACATAAGGCCTTTCATATTCAATAGACAGGGTGTTAGATCCTATGGTAGCCCTAAGCACACTCATCTTATGTTGTTATCTTATTGAATTCATTTCTACATTTGAGGTCTTTACCAGAACTGTAGGTCAGTAATTGTACCCTAATGTGTGCAGAATGTACTATAGTTTTACATTTTCTTGTTGAAAAGTTCAGAAGTTCCCTGAAAAGATGTGCTCTTGAAGGCAGCATATGTTGCTGGTAGCTGGAGTAATTTGTTTGTTCTTGGAATCTTTTGACTTACTGGATTATCTGACTTTCACAAGTTTTACATACTAGTACTCAAACAGTCTTTATGCAGTTGTTTTGTACTATTTTATTTTGCTTGAGGCATCTTTTGTCTTTCAACACTTCAGGGTTTTATTGGTGCATTTGGGGTCCGCTAGTTCTAGCTAGTGTGAGCTTAGCTTATCTTCTGGTTCTCTCACAGCTTCTTCTATCAATCTCATTCTCTTCCTCATACTCGTCATCAGGTTTTGACATACAGCATAGAGAGTAAGCACTTAATAACATATTCTCACATACCTGTTGTGTCTGACCAATTTTTAATAAGCTTTGAGTTTATATTGTCTGACTACAGAGCCACTGAGAGGAAATTTCATTATAGTAGATGTTTATCAGATACCGCTGTAACCAAATTTAAAGAATCTCTTCCATTATTATTTTCCTCCATATATCAGAGTAATGCAACAGAGAGCAGCAACTTAGTTGTTAATATTACAACTTTAATGGAAACATCATTTGATAAAATTGCTCCTCTGAAAAACCAGGCTCTTTAGTATATTTCAGAGTTACGGTCTTTAAAACAGGCATCTAGAAAGTTGGAAAAAAATGGTGCTCCACAAACATTGAAGAATTTTATTTAACCTGGAGAGATAGCCTGCTAACATATAAGAAAAGCTATTTTTTAAAGCTAGAACTGTGAATTATTCATCTTTAATAGAGAAGAACACAAATGTCCCTAGGCTTCTGTTTAGTACTGCAAAATTATTTCAATTAAAGAGAAAATTCACACCATCTTTCCTTCTATTGCCTCTTATTCAGCTTTAGAAGTGTCAGTAGAACTTGATTTTTGTTTGCCCTGATTTGTTTTGTCCAAAAAACTCTTTAAAAAGTCTCCAGTTGATCCAAAATGCTGCTGCCAGAGTCCTGATGAAAGTTAGGAGGAGAGATCATATTTCTCCAGTTTTAGCTTTACTTCACTGGCTCCCTGTCAAATTCAGAAAATTTAAAACCTTACTTTTAACACACCAAGCACTCAACAACCAAGCTCCATCTTATATAAAAGAGCTTATTGTTCCATATTTTCCTAACAGAGCACTTTGCTGTCAGACTGTAGGTTTACTTGTGGTTCCTAGAGTTTTTAAAAGTAGAACAGGAGGCAGAGCTTTCAGCTATCAAGCTCCTCTCTTGTGGAACCAACTCCCAGTTTCTGTCCATGAGGCTGACACCCTGTCTACTTTTAAGACTAGGCTTAAGACTTTTCATTTTTCCTTTCCACTGTCGCCAATGTGCCACTCAAGATGAGAGATTGTGACAAAGTGACGATTCAGCACAATCTGCTGGTTTCTTTAAATAGATAATTTTACTAATTGGCTTTTTATATTGTATGTGAATGTTTTTGTACAGTGCCCTGAGATGACTTTTGTTGTGAATTGATGCTATATATATATAAACTGTATTGAATTGAACCGGATTTAATTAAAATCTCTGCTGGATATTATTGCTGCCATAACAGAAATTATTAAAGGCCTCGAAGGAATGCTTATTGCCTGCCACCATTTATGTCACAGTTTTAAACTAAGATCCTTTTATGATAAGAAATGATGGAGTTAAAGCCGTTTTTTTTTCAATCTTTGTAAATGACATGATGTGCGATCTCATGCCATTTCAACCTGGAGAGACTCACACAGAAAAGATACAGCAGTTAAAAAGTGTTATTTGACATGAAGTTCGGACCCCGGCAGAAGACGTGTGCGCAGAGGATTGCTGCAAGCTTGTATGGACAGCTCAGGGCGAGGATCAGGGCAGTCTTTCCCCCTGGGGGCCTGGACACTGGGGGTGGAGTGGAGTGGAGACCGGAAAGGAGGGAAGCCTGGTGGAGCCTGGAGGACGAGGGTGGAGATGGGGAGGAGGCGGGTTGAACCATGGCTGGGAAGCAGGTGGATCCGTGGATGATGAGTCTTTTAAAGAAGTTCCTGAGTGAAGATTGGCTGAGGCGGAGACGTGGCAATTGGATGACTCAAATGGGCGGGAGAGAGACTCCTGGTCTGAATATGAAGCCTAAGCTTCATAATGCAAGAGCTCATGAAATGTGTTAGCTCTTGGAGTATGAATTGAGAATGACTCTCAGCAACTAAACTTTCGCTCTACACCTTTAGATATGACTGAACTATAGCTATTGTTGTATTTGTATATTGATTAGCTGTGGCAGCCATGTTGCATTGAGTTGACTGCAAAGGTAAAGAGTAGTAGTTGTACATCCAATGATTAGTTTCTGTGAGTTTCATTAAAATCCATTCAGTTATTCAAGATATATTTTGCTAACACCCCCCCCCCCACACACACACACACCACCACCCACACGTATACAAACACAGACAAAATCATTACCCTTTCATCTTTTGCGACTGATGATAAAAATGAGTGTTGCCAAGAATACCACGCCATTACAGAGCCTGACTTTTGCTTTTGCCCCAATAGTCTGGACGGTGATGTAGCATCCATTTTTCCTGCTTTGTTATACACAATATATTTCTAGGACACATTTGGGACTATAACTCTTTTTTTGTAGTGTTTTTCAAATTTCCTAAAAGTAATTTCTTTCCCATGTGGTTCAATTAGCCATTGACAAATGGGATTTCTTAGTCTTGACTGAGAAATAAAAATTACAGATGTCCTGTTTGCACATTCTATGCAGTTAAATTTAGCGTCCTTCAGGTATTCTGTGATAATATTCACTGCAGTGGGGGAAAAATATGGAAATTTGTTTTAGTTGGTCTTTGAAGAACATTGTTCTTAAACATTTCAATTTTTGTTTCACTTATTTGTTGATAAACTAGGCATCCTCTGTCCATTTTTGCACAGCAGTTTCCATGAAAGATTCTTTTGAGAATCCTGATTTTAAGTCATGACTAAATTAAAGGCTGCTAATTCTTGAAGGAATGCCTATCGCCCACTGCCTTTAAGGACAGAGTTTTAGACGAAGATCATCTTGTGATGAGAAGGAACAAAGATATAGCCATTATGGTCAAACCTTGATAATGACATCATGCACATTTTTGTGCGCTGTTGCAAGATCTCACGTGATCTGCTAGTGCTTGAAGTATAGCCATTTTTATGTTGCCTAAGGTAATTTATCTGTGGTGGCCAACCTGACATAGGTCAACTCTAAACGTCAGTCAGTTGTAGATGTACACCCAGTGATTACTTTCTGAATATTTCATTATAATCTAGTAGTTCATGAGCTGTTTCGCTAACAGACAGAGTTGACAATAATAGTAGTGCTCAGTGTATGTTGGAGATGTCTCCAATATGTCTTTGTAAAAGTGATTGAGTTGTATCCATTTGCTTTGTAGTGATGGGAAGTTTTTTTAAATTCTATTTACTGATTTGAGTTTAAATAAATCACTCACCAAAAAGAACCAGGTTTTCGAGCCATTTGATTCATCTGAGTCACTGAGTCCCGTGTGCACACTCAAGCTCCGCTTTCAATCCCCACTGCTTCATATGCCTAATACAGTATCATTGATTTGAGATGGGAAAATGATCCATTTCATAGTGGAAAACAGAGTGAAAAACCAAAAGTTCTCAAACGGGAAATATTTATTTTTCTCTTCCTGCACCCAGACATTAGAAAATTACCTTATCATGCAAAATAAATACAAATACAAAAACATTTTTGTAAAAAGACAATAAGCCAAGATTGAACAGTGCAACATTTGAATGCAATCATATACAGAATGTAGTGCAAATAAATTAGTTCTTTTTTAAAATGAATTTTCTTCATTAATAAATGCAAAACAACATCCAGAATCGCAGACCTTTAATTCAGGTAAGGGAGGGGCTCTCCTAGAGAGCACTAACAAACAGCTCATCTGCACAACTCAGTCCCTCACTATCCTGATTCTCCTGTTTAAGTCAGGAGTTGTACTTTGTATACCTGATTCAAACGAGTGAGTGAGGAGCTTCATTCATTTGATTGGTACAGCACTCACAGACCGCTACACCTGAGTGATTTGTTTGTTCACTGTGGTCAGCTGAGTTAAAACAAAACAGAGCTGCTGCTTTCCCACAGGGCTAATACAGCTTGTTAGCTTGATATATTTATTAAATGCAGTTAGCATATCAGCCACACAATAACAAAGTGTTGCCTGCCTGGTCTCTTCTTTGCAGTTAACTATAACTAGCTAGTTGTAGCAGGGATCAATCAGTGAGGTAATGAGTTAATGGAGAAGACTCCCAAATCAGTAAAATGACTCACAAATTTTGAATCAAGACTTGCAAATCACTATTGCTTAGTTGTGCTGGCCATCTTGAATGGGATTAATCAGTTGTAAATTTCCATTCAACTCTCTGACAGTTTCATTAACATCTGCATGGGCAAAAACATCAGCACCTCTCGCACCAACAGATAGTGATAAATATTTCACTGACATCACCTGCCTGCAGTTTTAATGTTTTTAACACGTCATAGACCAAAATCTTTCCATTCCAACTCTTTTTCTGTTCTTTACTGTAAGCCTGAAACATAGTCATGAATGCTAATTAGCAAATGAAATGCACTTAATCATAAAAAAACCCTACATTTTGTAGCATATACCATCTAAAATAAAGAATTTAATAAATGTAAGACCCCCCCCCCCCCTTATTTTTTCATTTATTTACATAATTTGCATTTTTCATATTCTCTTACTTCACTCTTATTTAGGACTTTAGCGACAAGATATAATAAAACCTCTAAACTGCACTAATTAAAGCAGGTATTTAAATATTTTGTTTTTACTAAAATCCCATCAGTTGAAATTCCTGAAATTGAACATGACTGCTCGCTGCTTGAAGGATTCTGCAGTTTCAGACGTTCTACACATTCTCCCATAAAACCCATTTAGTTATTATAATGAAAGATCTGGCACATTTGATCAAAACTGTCATAATTTTTCAGTATTTATCATCAAAGTGTTTTGACCTTGTGCTGATCAATGTTCTGGTATTCACTTTTGGACATCACTGTCTGCTTTTATTACACCATGTGTGGTCAGATTTTGCTTAACGTACTCACAAAGGCACTGATTTTCCAAAGGATTTCATGGCTTTTGTGGGAGTTAATCAGGAGAAAAACAGATTTTGTGACTGTCAAATTTACAAAGTCCTCAAACTGCACTGCCAACCAAACAGCATCACTCTGATGATGAAGTTTGCAAACATTTAAATGAGGTTTAATGTGTGCATTTAGAGGGAAAAAATACATGCCCATATTTATATAAATTACTGTCATGGCTAAAAGCACCCAATTCTTAAAACCAACAGTGTTTGCAATAGTTAGTATGAAAAATATACCGCCTCATGAGAGCCAGTGGTAAATGATTAGAGGGAAAGGAGCAATCTGCTGCACTACTGCTTTCACAAAAAGAAGGTAGACATGTCAAGAAAGGTATAATTTATCCTCTGTTCCAGTGATGAATGTCAGACATTGTTGCTTCTTCAAAAAAAATTGTCAAAAAAGTGAGTAAAATGTCATTGTTGAACTCAGAATACAAAATGTTGAGATATAGAGCATTTGAACAGATGGTGCTGCACATTCAGAGGTCAACTAATGGAGCCCAAGATAAATACCTCTGTAAATAAGAGAGGTATTTACATTTTGCAAGACATCTCAGACACACTGAGGACCTTCTGCCCTTCTACGGTCATTCAGTCTTTTTGTTCCTGAATGACCGTACATTTTTTACTTATAGACTTAAAACTGATCAAGACTGTTCAGGCTAATTCAACAGCTCCAGCTCGCACTTAAAAAAGGGAGTTAGGATGGCAGGACATATGCATCAAGATTAGCTATTTAGTCCATCTGTTCAGCGTTTTCTGTGAAACTGGCTGCAAGACAATCCTTAAAGCAGAATATTTCCACCCTCATGTTGCACTCCTGACAAAGTCCTCTTTTCATCAAACACCACCACACTTTCCTCTCCAAACATACCTGTGGTGATTGTCGCCAGAGGACTCAATTTTAACTTGATTTACTTCCGACACTGACTTTGTGATGAGGTCACAGTTAAGGTCTCCTTCTGATGACTCTTCCACACAGAACCTGTTTGTTCATCAGTGAATCGGAGTTGTGCTGGTCCTCTGTTGGCTCATCTTTTGTTTTTTCTTTGGTCTTAACTGTTAGACAGCTTTAGAGTTTTCTGTGTGTTTGTGTCTTCACCTCGACAGTTCCCCTTGAAGACCATTTTTAAATGACACCTGAGGCAGTAATATTAGTTAATAGTTTTTTGTTCGACATGTTTGGATAGCTTCCCCTGGTTGTTTCAATTTTGAGATCGTTTATAGCTTTGTGCAGATCACATTTTAACTCTCAATGCAAAATTTGAAAGAGCACTAAAGGTCAGTTGACAATTTTAAATCTGCCTTAGCGTTCTAGTATCCCAAAGTGACGGGGTCATAAAAAGTCATACATTTATTAATTTATCAATTTAGGTCTTAAAATACCTTTAGCTACATCCAAAATTTGCATGTTCTTTCTTTCATTCATTGCTTTTTTTAATGTGCTGTCGGCATTCATTTGTTTTGTGTGTTGTAGATCTGTCTGCGAATCTGAGGTGTCGTTATGCTGTAACAAAACTAAAAGGCCCATCATACAGCAGTCCTATCAGAAGAAATGTGTTGATGGACATTCAGCCTTCCTTATGAAACAGTCCTGTTGTTTGGCTCCTGAAACTGATTCGTTGCAGCTTTTTGAATTTGTAATGAATTTGATTTGGCATGAAAGGCGATCAAAATTGTTACGTTGAAACAAAATTTCAATGACATTATTTTTCACCAATTCGCATGGGTCTAAATTTTAATCATACTAGTCTTTAAATGGCCCTTAAAATGATTAAATTTAAGTTGAAATCTAAAGAAACCATGGATAGGTTTATTTAATTTCAAAACTCTTTAAAAAGGGTGCCCGTACTTTTTACAGTACGCTTTTGTGAGCTTTGGTTGTCTTTTCTGCTTCAAAAATCAACAAATTGTGTAATTTTATCCAGAGTTTGTAAAGACGTTAATACAGTCCTGTTATGAGGCATTCTACGCTTCTATGATGAATAAAAAGGTAAAAAGGTTGCATCTCAGAAGGGCTTAGAAATAAACTTATGAATTTTTCATTAACCAAGTTCCTACTTAGCAATTTTAGCTATATTTTTATTATTTTTAGTGTATACAGAATATTATACAGAATATTTCATTTGGTAATAACATTTGCGTGCTGAAATCCATTTCCACAGACTCATTATTATTATTATTATTATTATTATTATTATTATTATTATTATTATTATTATTATTATTATTATTATTCTTGCCCATGCTGCTCCCTTAAACACAAACTTTTTATTTGTTGTAGTTCATCACAATGAAGCAAAGAGTGTGACTGGTATCCAATAAACATTTTCCCATTTTGTGCTCAAGCACATCCTCATACAGCAGCTTAATGTGCTGCATAGATTTAGCCTGTGTCCTTGTTGACAGTTGAAAATGGTATCTTTATCTCTAATAGTCACTTCCCTCTCAGGTTGACTGTTTTTCTCACAAAAATATGTAGTCAAAACAGTGTGAGTTCTTAAAATGATTCAAATATGCTTTCAAGATGCTCTCAAGGAACTATATATGTCACAGAGATTGAGCTACACAACACGTATAATCCTAAAAAGCTACATTTAAGTAAATAAAATGTTTGGTAGCAGATAGCACATTTCTGCTGATGTTATGTCAGATCTAAGAAGAAGGTTGAAAAACACAATTTTCCTAAAGTGTGAACATATTTTTTAAAATCTCCAAAAATTAATTGTAAAGTTGTAAAATGTCGTAGCACAAAACAAGCTTAACATTTAGACATTTAAACAGGCTCATGTTCATATTGTCCAGTTTTTAAACACTAATCCTAATCCTATTTCCTGATGTACTGTATCTGTCAGACCAGCTGCCCTTTGGTTTTGAGGCGATGGTACCTGAGCATGAGCGAGACAGTCTGACGACGTGGAGTGATTTATTAGAGGTTTGCTCAAACACAAAGGTCGACTTGGCCGCTCAGCCAATTGTTTCAGAATGTCAAACCTTCAGTTTCTCTGTCAAATCAGACCTGCAGTAATCTAGTCGAAGGAGATGCTGCAGCAGGTCCCAGCAGATCATTCTGAATAATCAAATGGAAATAGATGGTCTGGATTGGGATTTTCTTTAAAAAGGTTTTCACCAGTTTACTTCCTACCGTTCAAACTAAAGTTTTATGTTCCAGCTGATAATGGTGCTTTTTTCTGTCACCTCTGGCTTGTGAGGGGCCTCAGGGATCCATTCTTAGTTCTGTTTTGTTTTCTTTATAAAAGCTCCTTCTAGGCCAATTGTGATAGAAATTAAATTTTGTGTTGCTGTCCTCACATTACTCTAATTTACCTTTCCTGATGATTGAACAAATGTTGCTATTTTACACAACTTCTCAACTGAGACAAGAAACTGTCTATTCATTTCCTTCAGCTAAGGAAAGTACTGTATCAATTCTTTATTCCAAATCAAGTTCCTGACAATGTTCTCCAGTGACTTGGCTCAAGATTATACAAACCCCGGCATCATCTTTGATTAGTACCAACTCAAACATGTTAAACACTCGTAGTTCAGTTGAGTTCCTTTCATTTGAGAAATATAGGCAAAATACGCCCTATGCAGTTTTATCAACAATTATTTTGTCATCACAATAAGATTATTGCAACTCCCCTTTTCTCCTTGTTTCTTATTTGCAATTTGTCCAAAACTCAGCTGGAAGACTTCTCGCCAAGACCTGATTTTGTTCTCATTTCACCCCTCTTCTTATCTCTCTACACTGACTCAGGATTAGTAAGATTCAGGATTTAGTTTAAGATCCTACTTTTTGATTATAAAGTGATCAAATCAAACTTTTGCTTATCCATGAACTTTTAACTCCTTACACTTCTTCTTTATGCCTAAGGGTCTTCTGATCAGGTGCTTCTACTTGTTTCACACTCACTGAAAACACAAGAGGGACTCTGTGTTTTCTGTCCAGGGTCCCAGGCTCTGATGCAGTATTCCTCTAGAATTACAAGCTCTCTAGAGTGCTTTAAACTGCTGCTAAAGACACCTCTGTATCACCCACTGCCACGAAAAATGGGCGATCATGTAATCACATGTGTGTGCTTATCTATTTTACATTGATCTAAATCACTTTGTAACCCAGGTTGTTTAAAATGTGCTACATAAATAAAAGTTTGTCTTTAATTTTATGTTCTCATTAGTTCTCACATCTTTCTGCTGCAGATGTGCAACATCCCCTACCTGAGCATGCAGCTCGACCTGCTTCTGACCCTGAGAGAGCTCCCGGTCAGCATGAATGACCTACAGCCTGTAAGTTTACTCAATCATCCACTGAGTCACATCAAAGGTCCGAGCAACTGCTTCACAGCAGCTTCAAGCTGACAGTAGCTTAAACCGCAGCCTCTTTAGCACACAATGAAACATGCAAATTTATTCTGCAACGCAAATGTTAATGTTCGAAACACATCATGGCTTTGAATGAAAAAGAAAACGAACATCTGTGGATAAGCAGGCATGATTACATGAAAGCTTTCTCGCTCAAGTTTGACTTTAATGTCTGAAGTGGTGGTTGAAGTATATTTTCTTTTCAATTCACTGGTTAATAATCTTGAAAGCAGAAATGCACAAGAGGCACTTTAAGAGTACGTTTGATAAAGAGAAAAAAAGGCATCTTAATCAAATCAAGTTCAATTGTTCTGTAGGTGGAGGAAAAGTGTTTTTCTTCTAATCTAAACTCAATGAAATTCCACTTTGGTGTTTTAACTGCTGAAGACGTGAAGAAATTTATTGCTTTTAAATCTCTCTGAAAACTTCTTGGCTCTCTTCAAAGACAGGCACTCTTAAATAAAAATAGGATTAAAAAAATCAAATGAAAGTTTCAGTCTAAACATATATTGTTATGTTAGCATCTTCATAAGCTTTACAAAAGAAAAGCAGAATGTTTCAGGCATGGCGATGCAGACTTCCAGGTTTGTCATTAGTCAAACTAATTGTTAACATTCTTATAAAAGATTGTTGTTATTGGCATCGGGGTCTGCAGGCTGTGAAGATATTGCAGTCAGACAAAAATACCTTCCAGCTTCTCAGCTAGATATTTTTTCTTTATGTGATTCTCTGAAGCTTTTGTTTCTTTCAGCACGACTGATTCAGTCCTAATCGCCTGTCTGCTGACTGTCTGACGATGAAGAGAAGCAGCGGATAAGAATGATGGCACTGTGATCCATTGACTGCGATACTAATTTTTCTTTGTCGTACACACACAGAGACAAACATATTGCATGCCGGCAAGATGACTTGAAAAGAGAGATTAGCAGTTTCATTAAGTTTCAATTTACTCTCGGCTTTTTGCTCCTGATGTTGTTTTCTTTCTCCTGTCTCAGATTTATTAGAAAAAAAGGTCACTCAATCTCTAGCACTGGTATTTGCATGCATGCACTCGAGGATAAAAAGTACCCTGCTCTCCTGTTTCTAGTACTTCACTGTACATTGTGTTCAGAGTTTAGCTGCAGAATAGCCTAAATCTCTAAGCCCTTTGAGATGACAGACTTTCTTAAGGTCTGAACATTAAGACGATTTAAATGCCACCTGACAGAAAGGGCTTGAGGATAGAAAATAGAGAAGTCACCAACCAGGAGGATGTTTCTCACATGTGATGTGCTTTTTGGTGTTTCCAGGATGACAGGTTTTACCTGTGGTTCCAGCCCCTGTCTTTAAATCGTTTGATGTGCCCTGTGTGATTCCAAATATATAAAAAAAAATGTCAAAGACACACAGCTTAAGCCAGCGATGCAAAAGACAGGAAAGCACCACCTGAAGCTGTGATGCTCTGCATGGAAAAACCAAATATTCAGTACTGTCAATGACAAATATAGAGCATTTTTAATCACCTCTGTGCGACAGAGTTTCCAGCTGAGGGGAAATTATGGAGACATTAAAATTAACATTGCACAAAGACTGACAGTGACCTAAAAATGAAAGAGCAGCAGTGAGATGCAGAGCTGGTGGAAGCCTCCATCTACTCATCTAAAGCCCGGTTTATATTATATAATAATCAGCCAATTTGGACAAAATCTTTTATCATACGACAAAGCTCAAGCAGTGCAAGAAATTTTTTTTGGAAACAAGTGAGTCAATTTCTGAGCCATGGGTGCATCTACAGTTGTTTCCTTTTCTTCATCCTCTTCATCCACTTTTTAGGGTCCAAATATAATATTAGCAGCACTAATTTAACCACTTAATTTTCATTCATGGTTTGTCAAATGTTTATGATGTATGCAGTCCTGAAAAGGTTGTACAGTGCAGCATTTATTACATACGTTGCATAATGTAACATAGTTTACTGTCAAGATATTATAAGATCAAACTTAAACATTGACATGTACGAGTCCTTAACAATTTTTAAAATCGCAGTGTGAGCCAGGTTTAAAGCCCTGTCCACACAAAGACGCTGTTTTGTGAATATGAAAAGGTACTTTATTGTTTCACTCTTGCGTCAACACAAAAAGGGCATTTTAGGAGCACCAAAATGGTATTTTTCAAAACTTTGTTCCAGAGTGAGAAAATCTTTAAACTACACGGTTGCATTCTTATGTAGATGACCTAAATACAATCTTTTAAAATGATATCATAAACAAACCTCTTGTCTCACCTACATCCCCAATAATGGCAGATTGCATGCTTGTGTTTGTGTTGTTTCTCAACTACAGCAACACTGTCATATACTGTATTACTTCAATAAGCAAACAAGGTTGATGAGCAATAAAACTGCTTAAAATGGAGCATCCCAAACCCCTTATTATTACACCAAATAATCAATGGCCAAAAAGGTTCCAATCACTGTAATGAACTGTTAACAATACTTAGGCAAAAGCTCAATAATATGAAGTATACATTTGAAAAACGTAGGAAATGAGAATAGATTTAAAAGACTGACACTTGTGCATAAATACTTTACCCTGAACCCTTTGAACTTTATGAGGAAAACGCTTCCCTTCATCTCTCGCTGGATACTCTGCCTGAAATTGTCCTTTATCTCCACAGATTTGGACTGACACAACTCCCAGTCAATAGTAGTTTAATATGACACAAAGGAGAAGTTCCACTTTGCTGTCACTCCACAAAAAGGATTTTGTTTTTGCTCTTGTATTCTCCATCCTCATTTTTTTCTTCTTGTGTTTACAGTTTGGAGCATCTGCTCCATGTCTTCTCTCCTGCTTATGGTGTATTTTTGCAGCAGTGGCACTGCAGCGTTCGGTTCACTTTCTTTCTCTCCGTGTGGATGGAGACCTTTCTGGAAACAGTGCTGTGTTTATGAGTAAAAAAGACAGCAGCAGCATCCCGTGTAGACGGGGCCTAAGACTGTAATCATTTGCACGGTAGATTGATGGTTTACCGGTACATAGAAAAACCATGTATGCTGCACATTACTGCAGCTGTGAAAGTTAATAAATTTTATAAAAGCAACTATTTATTTTATCCTCCTAAAGTATTTTATCTAGGTTGAAAACATGAAAGTGTGCATTGTTTGACAAAAATAATAAACTGATAAACTTACAGTATAGGAGCTTTTTTGGCCCTCTGGCTTCTGGAGGCTTCAAATATTGTAATATTTGAAGGGTCAAATCTACCCTAAGATAAGCCCCCCTTCCGTTTGGATGATGACCCTGCAACGACTTAACAAAATCAGCCAGAATGTAGATGGTCAACAGGAAAAAATGAAGAACACGGTGGGCTTCCTATTATTATGAAAGATTCACAGTAGTTTTGAGCATGCACAAAACCTCCGTAGACAGGTCGTGGTGACATCTATCATGTGATCCAGTCTAATGACGAATCTTAGTAGTGCAAAGGATTGTGGGTCAGAATGGTCACAGTTGGCAATGGCTGCTGCATGTCACATACAGCATTTCAGGATGAGCTAAATCTTTGTCAGGCATACAAAATGGAAAGATTCTATGGCTACTAGAAAGCAACAATCTTTGTAAAGGCCACATGAATGTGAAATGAATAATTATTTCAATTTTTTTTGAGCTATGTGTTTTGGAAGGGCAGGAATGAAAACCACTGTGTTGGTTCTGTTAATATACATTCGGATAACTTCCTGGTCTCCAACAGAGATCAGCAAGCAGCCATCTAACACCCTCACAGCGGAAAAGACGGCCCTTGGATGCAACTTGCTTCCACTCACTGTGCATTGTTTGATCAGAGGGTGGAACAAATTAGAAAACAACCATGCTCTTTCCGAATTGTGAGCAAACTTCTGCCTTCTGAAATGTCAAACACACCTCCTGCAATTATATTCCTCAACCAGCAGGGAACATGAGGTCATTGCTTCGTTTTGCTTGATGTTAGGTTTTAACAATCACTTCTGTTAAAACAGAAAAACAGAATTAGAACTAGTGTTTGCTTTTAAACAGAAGAATGATGGCTGCATACATTATGCCTCAAAACAGGACTAAAATATATTACACTTTGCTTTTTGGACCTTTTCTTGTTCAAATCAGACAGTCCTCTTGATGCTGGCTGAACTGTTTCCTGCTGTGTTGTTTGTCAAAAAACTACAATAGTTTTTCACAGAGTTGCAGATGGTCCTGTGCAGAGCCAGTTTCAGTGATAAGGCTGGATGTCTTCTTCCTCCTTGGTTTAATTGAGGCTGTCCCACTTGTAGGCTTTGGGAGGTTTATTCTTAAAACAGGAACATATGGTGGGATTGTTGTTGCTGGCTTGCATGAAGCTCATTTGGAAAAGATAACCATTCCAAATACAGCAATTCCCCAAAGCACCAACTCATTTTTCCTCCAATACACAATTGACAAAACCTAAAATCCCACTTTGATTTTTCTCCAGCCTTGTTTTAATCCATATTCAACAGGATCTGCTCAGAGATGGTTGAACATGGAAGCTGTGTGATATTCTAGTGGGATATTTAGTCTTGACACAATTGCATACCAAATATTGTAAAAACTCTTTTCTAAGAGGATCTTTATAATTCATTTTATGAGGTCAAATGAGGTGTTGTTTATGTTTTCAGTATAAAAGCATAAAGCTTTGAGTTATTTTTTGATGACAGAACTCACAGAAAAGCCTTTTTTTTCAATTTCGCAAAGATGTTCTGTGAGGAAATGATGAAGAAGTACGTGTGAGGTTGAACTACACAACAAAATGACTTTGCTTTGTGTTCTCTGTGTTTGTCTTCCAGCTGATTAACCAGAAAATCAGACTGTGCAGGCAGCTGTACAACTGCAGGTCATTTGTTTCCGTGCTGGAGTACCTTCTTGCTATTGGCAATTACCTCAATGAGAACGCTGGAAAGGAAAAGGCCAAGGGATTCCGCCTCTCATCCTTAACCAAAGTATGGTTCCACCACAGTCATCTGACCTTTGAATGAGTTTCTCCTCTAGCCTAATAAGACTACTCATTGTCATACACAGCAGGGCCTCTGTGCATCTTGGAGTTTTCACTCAGTCACACAGGTTCACTCGGGTCCGTGACCATGTCACTGCCTGGCTTCACAAGAGAAATTAAACTTTGCAAAGAATGAAGCCACAAGTGGTTTAGGGCCTTAAAAAGAGTCATCATTAAGTAGAATCAGTTACTGGAACTTTACATTAGGCATAAATGGATACAAAGCTGGAGCGATGATTGATGTTTGTGTGACATTTTGTACAGGTTCAGTTTCACATTTCATTTAGGCAAATGCACCAAAGTACTTAAAAGTACATGGTATACCTACATTCTGATGTAATTACATATGTATGTAGAATGTAGTTCCATAGGCTTGATATCAGTTGGTTTTTAGATGGGTGTGCATATGATTGTGTTTTGAAAACAACAACAAACTAATCAGTGTTTTTGCTTGTGTTAACTTCATGATGGGGTTTCTATCAGCAGTATTATCTTCAAGTCCAATGCTGTTGTTCTCCCCTACTCACATATGCCCTCTCATACCCTGAAAGTGCCACAGGAGCTTCATCATCAAGTTTTTTCCTTTTTCTGCCTTTATAATGTCACTAGCGATTATTTGTATTTGAACTGAAAAGTTAAACTTCTCAACTTTCCATGAGCAACAAAAACTTATTTTACCTTGTAGATGTAAGTTCAAATTACTAAAAATATGTTAAAAACAAAACAAACCCATGCCATTTGTCCAGGTCAAATGACTTGGGCAGGGACCACCTGTCACTTGTTTTTTTGTCATCTTACTAAATACTTGGCTCAGTACAAGATGAAAAGTTAAAAAGTCTAAAAAGTCTGGACAAGTGCTCTGTATGGGAAAGTATTCATCATTAAAGAGCCTAATATACATTTTAAAACCACATATATCCTTATAGGCGTTACAAAACAAGTGTTTGGCAGTTAAATGACTGGACTTGGTAGCTGCTGAGTTTATTGAAAATAAAAAATAAAACTGGTAACAATATTGGTTCATAAAACCCCCTCCCCCCTATGTATTGTACAAATCAATATACAATTAAGTTTATCATATGGTATTGTAATGCACCATATTGTTTCCCACAATTTCTTTCAATAAACAGAAATATCTATATGTGTAAGCTGCTGTGTTCAAGCGAGAAAAAGCAATTTCAAGTTGCCTTTTATTGAAGTCTTTAGGATTACCCCAGTCTAGATGTCAAAATATACACAGAGAATAAATAAAAATGGAGGAGAAATGGTTTCACTGTCTGTGACACAACTCACAAGCTCTTGCATCTTTAAATTGACTATTTTAAAGGTAAATCTTCCAGCACATCACCAGAACGTCCTGCTGCAGCCACTGAGTCACAGCACAGACCCTAAAGGCCTTTTAAGGCCCTAAAAGTTTTGAAAATGTATATATCAGCAGACAGAAAAACACATACTATGTAAAAATTTGTATTGGTATATCAGCAGAACACAAGAGAATAATTAATTTTCTCTTGTATTTATTAGCAGGAAGGTAAAAAGTTTGTTCTTCAAAGTTGACAGATGCAGAGGTTTTGTCTGAGGGGTGATGACAGTGTCTTTTTTAATTTTATTTATTTTTTATTTTTTTGATTCCTTTGAATGAAGTCTGAACAACACTTTGCAGTGTGACTCTCTGCTGGGAGAGTTTGAGGGCCAGTGTTGTGGGCACAGAAGTAAAACGTCCTCTGCTCCGTTTAATGAAGCCGAGACCTTGTGTTCTCTCAGAGGTGTTCCCAGGTCTAATTGCGAAGAGTAAACCGATGCTGCTCCAGACAGACTCTCTTCAAATTAATGGCCGGCTGCTTTCAAGAAAATGCATTGAGGTTATCTCAGATCTTTTTTTGGTTGTGAGCATCAATACTCGTGGCATGTCTTGCATATTTACCCCCTAGAGGCTTAAATTGGTAAACAACATAACCTAGAAAAAAAAAAAACAGAATATGGGGGCTTGTTACAGGATAAGAGAGAGCTTGCTTGAATTTCAATTATGTGGTAACAATCACTCTCAACATGGCTTGAATTCTATAGTCATTATTATCCTTTAATGAAATGGCATTAGTATTTTACAATGTATTAGTAAGGATTTATTTATCAGTCAAAATGAATATTACATGTGCAGTATACAAATTTATAACCTCTCCATGATTAAAATAAATGTTTAAAAAGCTGTTTTTTTTTCCTATGGTTTTATTAAAATATGTTTTTGTGCTATTTTTGTGTCCTTTATGGCAATATCTTTACATTTTCACTGTGTTTTCTGCTTCCACAGCTCTCCCAGCTGCGTGGGAGGGACAAGCATTTCACCTTGCTCCATGCCCTTGTGGAGCAGATCATGTTGCACGAACCGGGTCTGGCCGTTTTTACAGAGGAGTTGGCAGAATTTGAAACTGTCCCTGGAGGTATGTGCTCGTCAAGATTTGATCAAAACCAAAAAAAAGCTAAATAAATAAACCTGTGAGGTAGCTTTCAGTTAAAGTCTGTTAAGAGAAATGTGCATCATCAGTGTGACACTTTTTTTTTTTTTTGGAAAGCTTCCATCAAAGGTTTGACCGCAGAAGTTGATGGTGAGTAGATCACATTTTACTACTGTGTCCATAGACTTTTGTTAACTTTGCTGACAGTGCTTTAGAATAGCCTATCTGTGACAAAGTGTACCATTTAGAAATGTTTCTGTAATTGTACTTTTGTTACTGAAACACTATGATCTCTGGGTCCCAGTCCAATACCGGCTCTATACAATGGTGTTTATTTCAACAGTGCTGAAGAATGAACTGCAGAAAGTCATTCAGTATGGAAAAACTTTCAAGAAAAAAAACATTGCATCTCATCGCCCGAACTTCTCCAAAGATCTGAAGGTGAAGAAGCAAAGTATTGTCCGTTTTTTTTTATGCTTTAAAGGTATTCTGTACAACTATTTTTAACCATTGCTGATTACGTTAATGAGTGTTTTCTCATGTCTCAGAAGTACGTTTAATTAGAAATAGTTGTTTTCATTTAAACTGGATAAACTTGAGAAGACGTCGGCTGTCAAAAGTTTGAACACACTTATCCTTTCATTTGAAATGGGTTTGAGACATTTGAGTGCAAATTTTGGTAAAATAGTTCACACAATTTGCACTGTTGGTAATTATTTTATGAGAAAATAATCATAAAATGATTCAGACTTCAGAGTTTTCATGTAAAGCTGTGCAAACTTTAAGCTGTCAGTATTTCCTGAACAACCAGGTTATAGCTGTTAGCTCTTTGGTAATTTGACAGTATGAGTAGCTGCCAGCAGGCCCCAAAACAAAGTAAGTAAAAATGTCACAACAAAACTAACTCATAGGCTGACACATTTGAAATATCTAATTAATTTGATCGCAAACACAACTAAATTTGATTATTTTCCTGAACTATTCCAGGAAACAATTTCTTAGCAAAATTTGCACATGTATAAATTATTGCATGCTTATCATTCTGTTCTGTGATACTGTGTACAACTGAAAAAGTACAGCGATGTGAGATGTATTTTTAGACAGAAAGCAGGCAACACAAAAACCTCACTGTTTTCAAGTTGGTTGGAGATCAGTGGGAGGTCTCTGTAATTTCACTTTAATCCACTGGTAATTTAAATAACTCAAAAACAGAATTTCGTTGTGATTCTGACGGGAAACGGAGAGAAATGATGTTGAGTTGCGTTTCGTCACAGTAGTCTCTCGCAGAGTAAGGGCTGGGGATAGGCACCAGCTCCCCTGCGACTTGGAAAGGAAAAGTAGGTAAAAGAAAATAGATGGATAGATGGTTTATCACTGTGTTGTGTCACTTTGAAGCTTTCTAAATGAAAACAAACCACCAAGACCTCAGCACATTGTATTGTATATAAGATGTCCAAAATGATATCCAGATTATATCCTTATTAGGAAATTGTTTACAGGCTATGAAAGTATTACTTGACATTAAAACGATTCCATAGTGTGTAAATGAGAATTAAATGGGGATGCAGGCACACATCAATAAACTCCATTACACAAACTCATAACACATTTATTTGACAACAAGTTTGCAGTTAGGAGTTAACAAAAGAGTTTTCTGCTCAGACAGAGCTCTGTATGTGATACCAACCCATCTGGTGCATCAGAAAAAACATCTGAGCTGCATTTTGTCGTACCAGAACCAAACAGAATGTCAACAAGTGTTTGCTTTTTAAAAATAGGTCCAATAACAACAAGGAAAATTTTACAGTCCACCTCGTTGATTTATATATTTTTTTTTTGTCCTGGATGATGTGGAATCCACATAACTAAATCATCTGGTTGACTCTGAGTTTATCCTAACACCAAAATAACCGAATAAGACATGTTTCAGGTTCAAAAGTCTTTACTGGAGAAAGTCCTCTTAGTTAAGATAATCCAGGAGTGAAACACATCTGACTTCTTTAGAGAAGTTTGTGAGAGTAGGATTTGGGTTTTTTCTTTTCATTTAAAATAAAACTGAGGTTAAAAAGAGCAGATAAATTTGATATAATTTAAGTAGCTTGACTAATAGTTAGTTTTTATACATAGGATAATCCATCCATCCATCCATCCATCCTCTTCCGCTTATCCGGGGTCGGGTCGCGGGGGCAGCAGCCTAAGCAGGGAGACCCAGACTTCCCTCTCCCCAGCCACTTGGGCCAACTCCTCTGGGGGAATCCCAAGGCGTTCCCAGGCCAGCCGAGAAACATAGTCCCTCCAGCGTGTCCT
>NC_051437.1:5957478-5971799 GCF_001649575.2 Kryptolebias marmoratus | reverse complement strand
CTCTCTTCACCCGAGTGTCCAAAACATGCGGCCGCAGATCAGATGAAACGACAACAAAGTCGATCATTGAACTGCGACCTAGGGTGTCCTGGTGCCAAGANNANATATGGACNNCCTTATGTTTGAACATGGTGTTCGTTATGGACAATCCATGACGAGCACAGAAGTCCAACAACAGAACACCGTTCGGGTTCAGATCAGGGGGGCCGTTCTTCCCAACCACACCCCTCCAGGTCTCACTGTCATTGCCCACGTGAGCGTTGAAGTCCCCCAGTAGAACAAGGGAGTCCCCAGGAGAGGCACCCTCCAGTAACCCTTCCAAGGACTCCAAAAAGGGTGGGTATTCTGAACTGCTGTTGGACATAGGATAATACAAAACTAAAATCAACCTCACCTTCAACAAAATGTTTATGTGTACCTTGCTGGGTTTTCCTCATGGTCAGTTTGTTCATCTGCTGTTGTAACCTGAGAGCTGTGTGAGCGACTGACTCATTCCCACTCACACAAACAAGCAAGAAGTAACAAAATAAAGAAAGAATACAGTCAATCCCTGTTTTACTCTTCTTTAAAACTTTATTTGTTATCTACAGCCAGCTAAAGCTAGTATCTCACTGGGCTAGTTGGTGAAGAGCATTTGTGAGGGAGTCTCTAGAATGTCTTGTGACGTTTGCGTTGCTTCTCAATTTCCCTGCGTGCGTTGAAGAGGTGCGCTGCTCTGTGGCGTGAATTTGGAACAAAATATTTGATGTCACAGAGTTGACACGGGCGTCTCAAACCAGAATTTCACAAAAATAGTCCACAAAAATAGACTGTGATTTTCAAAAACTGGCCATTCAAAATGCAGCTTCATGGCTCACTGGCTCCTTGGTTGCAAACATTCATAATTAATTTCTCAATGAACTGAGAAATGAACTATTTTCTTGCAATTTTGACATATCAACTAGTCTCCAACACTGAAAGCCCAGTGATATACTACCTTAAATTGTTGTACTTTTGGCTGCTCCCTTGTGGAGAGTTTGCCATAAAAAACAACCTTGCATCAAAGACTTGGCAATTGTTTTAAGCCAGGTGCCCTTCCTCATGCATCTTGCGCTTAAACCCGCTGCCTCAGGATCACTAGACCTTGGCACTGACCACCGATCTACTGCACCCCCTCTGTTCTATTTTCCTTAAATAATTCCTTTTTTTAATGTCGGGTCCGATTTGAAACAGTGTTAAGGACAAATCAGCTTTTCACAAGACAGATGTTTTGTTTTATTAAAGTCAACAATAAAAAAGGTTAAGTGTCTTTAAAAAAAAAAGCAAAAAAAAAGCCTGAGATACAAAATGTTTTCTCCATTCTGACTTGTTTTCTCTAATCTTGAAGGTAATTCTTTTTGTTTGGGGAGACAGACACCCCCCACCCCCCAACCCCCTTTAATATTTTAGACCCTTAATAAGAAAGTAATGTACAGCAACCCCATTTTCCTCCAGCTCTTTCTGCTGACTGGTTCAAATTTTGCTTGAGCACAAGTGTGTGATCATTCTGTGAGTTTGGACACAAGTTGCATTATCTCATCAGCTCAGCTGTCGGTGGCTGTGAACGGAGACAGGAAGATCAGTGTTAAAACTTTAAAACTCCTTTGAATAATTTCTGCAGGGAGACAAAAACAAACTTAAGTATCACTGACTGCTTCAGTCATGTGGCAGTGGACCAGACCTGCTGTCAAACAATACAAGTCAGAAAAACAAACTGAAAAACACTTATTGTTTTTGATTTCATGGTTTTGTGCAGAGCAGACATCTCTGGCTAAGCAACATACTTATGACAATGATAATTTGCTTCTCTTTTAATCTGAGTGTGTAGGTTTAATAGCACAAGAAATTTTACTTGTTATCCTCTCAGTTTACATCTATAAATTATGTCAATATGAATCGTTTTTCTGAACAATAGTTGCTTTGAAATCAGAGAAATTTAACTGTAAACCTTGGTAAAAGTGGGGCTGAACAAACTGAAGGACCTTTTGTGCTTTTCTCTGTATCCTAGATGGCAACTGAGAAGTACAACGCAGATCTCAATTCTCTGACGAAGACATGCGAGGAGATGAAGAAACTCTATTCTGTCATACTGGTAATCCCTGAGTTATTATTTCAATCTCTCTTTTTTACAGCTTCAAGGATGGATGCCCTCCTTCCTGTTCTGGTAGTGTCTAGATTGCCCTCTTCAATTATTTGTCACCTCATCTCCCCACCCTACACTGCCAGAGACACATATATTTCAAAGGGGGGAAGGTTACTTCTTTTGCACCAGGTGTCCTCAAAGGTTCACAGAAAAACCTAATGCATTTTATACAGTCATGAAAAAAGACGCCCTCTGTAATGTCTAAGATTTTTACATATAAGAACATTAAAAATGACCTGGTCTTTAACAGGTTTTAAAATTATACTAATCTAACCTCAAATGTACACAAACACAAAACAGATTCCATTATGTCAATATTTATCAAACCAAAATGAAGCCAAATTGGAAAAGCTGCGTGTAAAAAAACTTAATCCATCCTTCTCCTAGGATTTAAGAGAGAAAGTAGCAATCCTAATGAGCTACATGACTTCTGAAACAATGTCCTTTGAAAGGATGAGACCAAACTAGAAATGTGCAGCGCCATGCTTGGAGAAAACCAAACAGCCACAGAACCTGGGCACATTGCAGTCATTGAGTCGACCATGAACTCTGTAGACTAAGCGATTCAAGAGTCAAATGTGAAGCCATTTGTCCAACACTTGGATCAAACTGAGTCATGACATGACAACGTTCCCAAACACAGCAACAAAATCTACAACAGAATGGCTAAAGAACAAAAGGAATCCAGTCAAAGTTCAGACTTCAAACTGACTGAAATGTTTCTGGACTGCAAACCTCAATTAAATGAAGTAATGTTGTAAAGAAGAGTGGACCAAAATTCTTCCACAACCATGTGATAGACTGATAAGCTCATACAGAAGATGATTTCTTGAAGTTTTTGCTGCTAAAGAAGATTCTACAAACTGTTGGATTATGAGATAGACTTAGTTTTTTCATTTAGCTTCTTTTTATTGAAATTTAAACACATGATGAAATCTGCTTTGTGTTTTGGTACACTTGAGGTTACATTTAGGTACTTTTAGAAGCTGATAAAGATCAGGTTTGTTTACATAAAACCCAAGCAATTAAAGAAGATGTAATCTCTTTTCACCATGACTGTATTTCATTCTCAGCAAGGATACAAACATCATTTCACATTTTCTACAGCTAATGCACAGCTTTAAAATCTTATGTTATTGCTCCTTTTGAAAAAATTCAGTGAAAACAATAGGCTGATAAACAGAGATACAGAAAAATAAAGAGTGTGTTATGTACATTCGGCAATTATTTAAAAAAAAAGAAAACAAGAGGCTGTTACAGCAAAGATTTAGGTTTTCTCATGATGTATTTAACCGTTCTGAAGCCCTCGTAACTGAAGACAGGAAGAGAAGCCCTCGTAGCTTCGGGTCCGTTTGACCCGAAGGCCATGTGAGGGTTAAAAAGACCAAACTACAACGTTTTGTCCTTCATGCCATTTTAGTGCTTCATTTAGGAAACTCATTTTTAAAATTCCTATTCAAGGTTGTGACGCATTCATTCAAACTTAAAGCATTCAGGATTTAAAAGCTCTCTGATGCGCTCTGGACTCCAGAAATAGTGATATCCGTTAATATGCTTGTCTAAACACGATGCTTGCCTTTAAGCATTCGTCTCGACACAAAATCTCCCATAAAGCAAACTGCTCTGTCACATATATCAGATTTAGTGGAAGCGTTGGTCCCTCTGTAATCTTTCATCACACTGTCTATTAAGAAGAACATTTTCTTTGCTCACTAACCTGTCTAGATTAGCTGGATGGAGCTCAAGCCCACTTCTGACATCTTAACGGGTGCTATGTCTTTTTCTAATAGACTTTCCCACCAAAAACAATCAATACAAACGTAGTGTCTAGTTTCTCATCTTTTTCAAATATCTATGGTCGATCCATCATCATAGAGAGTCCACTTACCCTTCGTGCTGTATTTGAGCACCGTGGCATGATAGAAAGAGCTGTGGGCTTTATGCCTGCCAGGAATTTGTGGTATTATTACAGCCACTGTAAGTCAGCTGTGCACTCCAAAAAGTCACACTTAAGTAAGCGGGGAAGGACCATCAGCGCCTTTTTTGAATTCTTTATCCAGTGACTGATGTGCACATTTTGTGGGCTTTTACAGTTAATCTTCCAGCCTTCATGAGTCAAAAAAGAAAGAAATCAGTAGAAATATACATCTGTCCTTCATATTTTTATAGTAAATATGAATAATCAAACAGCAGAGTACACAAAGTTAGGAACTGCTTTCCTTGCTGGGACCTGCTGCCAAATACAGTATTCCATCACAAACCCCTGTGGTCCTTCAAACAGACAAATATTACAAATATCAGTTCTCACATTTGTAACAAGTTACTCTCCTGTTCTCAGTTCCAAGCCGTCACATACATATACCTTTGGTCAGGAGCTTGCTGTGTTGGTTTTCAATTTGTAGAATGCTTTGAAGTCATATTTTTTGATTTTGGAGTAAACAGAGTGAAACTTTATTATTACTCGCTGTCCAAGGCCCATATCTCTCTCTGTGTGTGTGTTCTTTTATCTGTCAGGTTAGCAAAATATCTCACGAATCATGAAATCTCATGAAAAGGTAATTATTAGATGGACATCTACAGCTCATTAACATGGCTGTCACAACTAAGTGACCTTAGCAAACACCAGAATAGCTTTAACTCATGAACTTTTACAGATATTGAGCTAAGATTTAGTGTGCTAATAACTGAGGGCAATCTCCAACTTATGATTAGAGAACTAACTAGTTTCACAAGATATGTTCTTAAAATTTTGCCATTAAGTATTGGAGTCAACTCTGTCCATCTTTTGGCAGAATATTTCATCAACCACTGGATGAATTTTAATGAAATATTATTGAAGTGATTACTGGGTGTACATCTACAACTGAATAAATTTAGGAGTCAATCAAATTCAATATTACTAAGCTAAAATTTGGTGTGGTAGTAGCCAAGACTAATTCACAATACATACTTCCTACTGTTAGCTTGCTAGTCAAATGTCTTTCAACCATGAAGATGATTGGAAAAGAAACCAAATCTAAAAGGTTTTTATATACATTTAAATCTAGTTTTTGATGCCAAATACGGGTCTGCATTCAGTCGAGATTGGTAGACAAATAAAAAGCACCTAAATAGGAAGGGGAACCTCCAGCCTTCCTGTGCTGTGCACATTTCACTGAACTAAGTAGCCTTACAGCATCATTTCCTGTGTATTATATCTCTATGGTGTAGTCGCAATTTGTGATTTCTTTCTTGATATCTTGATTTTTTTTCTGAGCACCCCCATCATTAACATAATTAGGTTATGTACACATGAGGTACTCATGCCAAGGACCCCAATACGCTGCCACCATGATGATACACCACCACAACCTTGCTACAGAAGATTTATGGATGCTCAAAACCCTCTATGACCTATGATTCTCTTTTGTGTAAAAAGGAACCCACTACATTCCTAACACACACCTGAAGATCTCAAAAACACCAGACATGTTGGCTGACTTTTTTATGTCATCTAGTGTGAAAGAGGCCTAATCTACCGTAAATTAAACACTTTATTTGCACAAATGCAGTAGTAAAGGAAAGAAGTCAAAGAGTGAATAAATAAAAAAAGAAATGTGAAGCTTCTGTCCTGAGTGTTGGCTAATATAAAGTGATGCCCTGTGCACTGAAAACTGATGAAAAGGGGTTTTGACCAAATCAGAGTCAGTCAGGTTGGGAATAAGAGTGTTTAATATGTTTAGGTCCTGTTTGTGAATATGCTGAAAAGTCAAAGCAGCACATTAAAGAAGCAGCTTTGATCCTCTGCTAGTGTCTTTCAAACTGCATTCAGGTACAATACTCAGAGCCGATGGGGTCACCTGTATTTTGAAGTAGTATTGTTTAATATACTTTACTTGAGTAAAGCAGATGAACATAGACTTGTATTCAAAGTAAAAATTCAGTTTTCATGCTGTTTTAAAAGTAATGTGGATAAAAGAGTTGTTGTACGGTGTGTGTAATGTTCTGGATTGATAGAAATCTGTGATGTCAGAAGCTGAAACTGAGACCTTACTGTTTACCCCAGACATACCATTGGTTGCTGTTGCTTTCTCTCATTCTCTGTCACATAGAAGGTCTAGTCATAAGAACTTAATCACTGTCATAAAGGTTCAATTAATTATTCATGTTAAAGCAATCAAAGAATAAAGCTCAAATGTTTGGGTGGGTTTTGCTGGAAATATCACCTCATGGAGAGGTGATATAGCATCTGCAATTACAGAGGGAAACTGAGTTAGAGCACAATGCTTTAGGGCAGACTCCTCACTGTGGATCTGTTTTTGTGGAACAGAGAAAATAGCAGGATCAGATATGCAAAAAGTAAAGACCTTGTGTTACCCATTTATTCACAAGTTAAGACAATTTAGTCAGGTCTTAACATAACAGGATTACAGAACGACTTCTCCATTATAGGTCTTCAGAGCCCTTTTTTCTGCAGACAATATTAGAGGTCTAAGAAAACACCCAGTGACACTTTTCCTACCACTCCTTCTGTGAGCCTTAAAGTACTATTTCACTGGGCTGCAACTGCTGACGACTAGCTGGTGGATGGCTTTTGTGAGGAAGTCTCCAGAATGTCTTGTGACGTTCGTGGTGGTTCTCAGTTACATCACTTGAGTCACAAGGCTCACAGACTTGATGCTTGAATTTTAAAAATGTTCAAAAAACTGAGCCACTGATTTCTCTCAAAATAATCATCGCAGGTGACTTGTGAGTGTCTCCAACCTGTCTCATGAGAACAAGAGCTGTATTTTGACTTCTGCACTGGAGCTTTCCTCTGACAGAAAACGTGTTCAGGTCTAAATGTTCAAATCTGCCTCTATTCATTTCAAATGTGTAAATCATAAACAAGTAGGGATTGCCAAGGTGAGTACAAAGTGGGCTGAGGTGGGTTTGATGTGGGAAATGAAATAATGTTCATGGCCTAAATTACAGTTTTACAAGCCATGCGCAAAAAAATAAGCCATGATTGTCAAAACACCATCACGTGAAATGCGCCCGCAAACATCCAAAATTAGGTGAGACTGCAGCAGAAAATTTGCATTTATTCCCACAACACTGAGTCAAGATTGCATCATCAACTAGTTTCTAATAGTTGCAGCCCAGTAAGATACTACCTTCAGTTTTGGGGGGACATTTTTGTACACAAATTACAATAAGTATTTCTCCGAGGAGGTTTTAACCCCCCTCGACTATCACACAGTGACTGCTAGAGATAGGCCCCAGTTCCCTGCAACCTGGAATGGAGAAGCGGGTAAAAGAAAATGGATGGATGGATGGATGGATGGATGGATGGATGGATGGATGGATGGATGGATGGATGGATGGATGGATAGATGGATGGATGGATGGATGGATGGATGGATGGATGGATGAATGGTTATTACCCTAACCAATGTATCATAGCAGATGGTGCTCAGATTGTCACACAGCAAACTGACAGACAAGAACCCGAGTAGCTTTTCAGTTTTAAATGCTTTTGTTTCTCCTATTTGCAGGCTGGAATGTAAAAGAAAAAAAAATCAGCCTTTAAATCTAATTCATTTTTGTTACTTATATGTTTGTTATATCAACATTTGCTAATGCTGCATTTGAGGGCAAATACAAAAATCAAGATGTTTTAATGCTAGGAAAAAAATTCAAGAACGGACTCAGATCGTGCAACTACATGTAACAACATGAACATTGCTGGTGTAGATGCTCAGTCATCCAGGACATGGTAAATCCAAAAAAAGGTTAAAAACAAAAACAACTGGACTTGTATTCTGTAGCTGAAGATGTTTCGCTTCTCATCCGAGTAGCGAAACATAGACATTGTTTAGTTGAAAAGTAAGCCACAGCTGTATTATGCAAAAAGTGACAAAATATTTGATAAAAATAATATAAAGTGCTCTCAAATGAGTCCTGATGAGAATTCCTCCCTGGTTCTCCAAACGCTGGTCATTTGACCGCTGTCTACTGCAGGTAAGAAACTGACTACTTTTATCCACTTCACACAAACCCACTTCAAAAAAGGTGAGCTCTCTCTTTAAACTACAAATCCAAATTTGTTTCTTCTTCATCCTTGAAGATGTTAAAATTATTCTTATCTATCACATGAATCTCTTATTTGAGTATCATTAACAGTGGTGGTGTATAGAGGCGGGGGCATTTTAAAGTTTAACAACTTGACCTTTACCTATAATGTTTCCTTCAGGCCAGCAGTTCAATTTTAATCACCAGGCAGAGCTACAAAAATTTACCGTTATACTTTCTTATGTTTGAAGTTAGGCCAGTGGAATCCTGAGACAGTCTATTTTTCAAGTGATTTTTTTTAAAGAAAAAAAAATCCTTTGATTTAAATGTGTTTTTTTTAAGGCTGTCCTTATCAGACAGCAGAGCGGTAAAGTCCCCAAGTTCCCCTGTGTTGTGTCAAAGTTAGAAGAACAGTATGTGCAGATGTTAGTTCTTCCATGTCAGCTGTGGGTTAAAGCTGTGCTGTGAAACTGCCTAAAAATCAAGAAAAGTTTCAGAATAACTGAATTTTAGAGCACTAAAGAGTGACTGGTTGGGAAAAGATGTCATGTTGTCAAATCTTATTAGAGGAGAGGAAGAATAAAATACATATTGCCCTTCAAAAGCTATAATGGTAAAGTCTTTTTCAAAAGAGGAAAGTCAACAAATAATTTTCATAATGTTCATTTTGTTCTTCTTCTACCTTTTCTTTAACTTATCTGGAGGGATGTGCACCAGATGAAATAAGGAGACGTTTTAAATAACAAGCCGTCACACATCCTTTTAATTTCTGTCATTGTTTGAATATCAAAGCTAAAATCTGACACCTGTATCCCATCATCAGTCTGTCTTTGTACAGAGTGCAACTTTAATGCACAGTGTTTGTTAAACCTGACATTTCAAAATCAATTCCACCTCATCAAATGAAGAAAAACTGCTTTTAATGTTGCTTCCTCAAGCTTTTTATTGAGTCTAATAAAGAATTCAGCATTTGATTCTGTAAAGGTATTTGATTTCATTTTTATATCTAAAAAACTCATCAACTGGTGGCCCCTGGGCCAAATGAGGCTTATGAGAGCCCTTTATCCAGCCTTGCAAAATGTTTAATTATTGAAAGTTGTCCACATTCTCTGGGAGGAAGGAGTAACGGAGCTCAGAGAAGAGTCATGATAGTGGTGTTTTACAACACTGCAGATGTTGAAACTGGTGTTTCTCTATGTTTGAGTGTAAACACTTTAAAGTGAAAGCTAAACAAAAACTGTCCTTTTAGAACATACAACATTCAATGCTTGTATTGATACGTAATTGTTATAAAACTCTGATATTAGTTATTTTTATTTTATAGGTTCTTATTTGTTATTTGTCAAACTATCAGCATTATTTGTTCCGTAATAAAGGTTTATATGATTCACAGGCAAAGTCACAATTAAAACTCTTAAACCAAAAATAAATATGAAAAATCAGAGAGAAAGAAGGGTTTTGGAAATACCATTTATTTATACCAACAAGAATTAATACCCACAATCCACAAGTTGCTGCTGGCAAGAAAAATGAAATTACAAAGGAATAACTGGAGGGACTGCAGGTGGTTAACCTTGGTGCTTCACAGCAAGAAAGTCCAAAGTTGGAATCTCAGCTGATTAACTTTTGGAGTCAATATAATTCAAGGTGGCTTCCACAGCAAAACAATCTTAGCAAACACGATAATGGTTGTAACTCAGCCAGTTTTACAGACATTAAGCTAAAAGCTGGTGTGGCAGTAGCTGAGAGTGATCCCCATCTTATAGTCTGATGGCTACCAGACTGCACAAAATCTGTGATAAAAACGTTCCCATAAACTATTGGAGTAAACTGTCTATTAGCAACATATATCATGAATCTCTGGGGGGATTTCAATGAAACCTTCAGATGATAATGAAGGCATGTACATCCACAACTGGTTAACTTTTGAAGTCAGTCCAACTCAAGATGGCTGCCACAGCCAACTGATCTCATGATACACAAAAATTTAAATTGGCTGTAAGTCAGCCAGCATTACAGGTATTGAGCTATAATTAGGTGGCAACAGCTCATCCTCATCTCCAACACATACTCTGAGTGCAACAAAATGTGTGACATCTTTGCTTAAAATGTTGGTATTATGTGTTGAAATCAGCCGTTAGCAAAATATCTCATGAACCACTGCATGGATTTGAACATAACTCTCAGAAAGTAATCATTTGCCGTCCATCTAGGACAGATTAACTTTTGAAGTCAACTCAATTCAAGGTGTCCGCTGGCAAAAGCCTATATGCATTCTTTCAAGAAATGTTAGGCCTTTCATTTATCTTCGTGTTGGGCCTGTGATGGGCGTACCCTGCCTCTCGCCTCTTGAGTGCGGAGTTAAGCCTGTATTTCACTGGGCCGCTACTGTTTGTGACTAGTTTGCAAATGGCCTTCACAAGCGAGTCTTCAAAGTGTCTTCAAACTCCTGCATGTGGTCAGTTTCCTTATGGGAGTCTTGCAGCTTTGTTGCTTGAAATTTAAACATGTTCGAAAAATTTGGGACAATTTTTACCTCAAAATAGTTGCAGAGATGATGTAGGCGTCTCTAACCGTTGTCAGTTTAGTTTCTGTAGGTGTAGAGCTGCATTTTGACACCTGTGTGGGAGTTCTCCTTATGACAGAAAACATCTGAGACTACAGCTGGATGACCAGATCTAACCATGATGATGATAAATCATTATTATCAGAAAAACTGCTGCAAGTCTACCTGTCTTAATTTCAAACGTGTACTCCAGTAGATTAAATCATAAATGTGGGGGTGGCTGCCAAAGTGGGTACAAACAGAATCACGGCGGGTATGTTGTCGGTGAAGGTCACCATTGAAATAATGAATACATTTTACTCAGCTTTGCTCACAAAAATAAGCCGTCATTTTCAAAACGCAGCAGCACAGCTCTCTAGTCATGCGCTCATAATCACTCAAAATCCAGTGAGACTGAGACTGAAAATCACCTGGGTTTTTTTTCTTTGCAATTTTGGGTTGGGAACCCAGTCAGATACTGGCTTCAGGCATCAAGCCCCTTGCAACCTTAAACATGATTAAGTGGAAAATAAGTGACTGAGGAATAACTGGATATGTTTTGCTTTCTTACTAAAGGTTAGATAAAAAACCTAATATCACTTTAAATGGTTTTATGAGATCAGTTGGACTGTTTGATTTTGTCTGAACAGAGTGATTCTGTTCAGCTTTATTTGTTTCAATTATCAGAAACAGGAGGTCTTGTTTATTTAATTAACAGAATAATTGCAATGTAAAAATGCAAAGAAAAGAATCTGGTACTTTATGGGCAACTATTTTTTGGGTAAAATGTCCCTTTGATAAAAGGTTTTTAAAAAATCCATTTCCAGTGAAAAGAAACTTGAAAATGGTGTCCAGCTGTGCTCAAGGCTTTTTTCGACATTATTAGGGGCACATTTTGGAGTTGGTATTTACTGAAAGCCAACTGATGGTGTAGGATTTCTGGCAGATGATGTCGGACGTTAAACACATAAACAACATTAGGATGTTCCTAATGGGAATTTTTAAATGTGTGCAACATAACATGAAGGGAAATGAAAAAAGACCGTAACGGAGGGAATGTCTGAACTTCAGCCTGCTCAGTCAGCAGCATGTAATAAACCAATTAGCACATTTTGCACCAGTGACTCTTTCAGAACAAGTTTGACTTAAGAAACATTCCTATGTCAGTGACCTTTAACCACTTAGGTCTAAGTACTAATCAGGTACTACATGTCTGCCTCGTTGTATGAGTGCACTCAAGGACATGAATGCATGCTGAGGCAACGTATGAGGTAATTACATCAGAAAACCACACTCATGCACGACCCTGGCACCAGCACACCAATAAAAGTAAATGCAGCTATTAATTCTTAAACTGGTTTTAGAGGCCCAAAGGTCTTGTGAAGTGCAATTACTGTCATTCGAAGTATTCAAGAAAGTAATCCTGTTGTTTTTGTGTGTGTGTGTAGGTTAAATTTGGAGAACCAGGAGATCAAGACTCCCAGGAGCTCTGCAGTATAATCAGTCAGTTCATCCTCGACTTCAAAAGGGCTCGTGCTGAAATTGTATGACTTGTATTGTGTGGAGCACATGATTGTGAGACAGGAATTTTACGATCTTTATTAAACTGAAAAGCTGATCCTGTTGAATTGGGGAGCTCACATATTAAGGTATGATAAATGTGGCCACTAACCAATAACTGGACATGACTATGGAAATGTGCCTTCATGTACAGATTCCTGGGAAGACAAGACAGTTTGCGAAGCACAGCATGTCTGAAGTTGACTTAAAAAAAAAACAACAAAAAAACTAGTCTATGCTTTGGGACATTATGCAAAATTCACACTTAACAAATGTGCAACCCTCTGGGCTCAAAGTGGAAAACAGTTTGATGCAGAAAGAGTGAAAGCACATTTTGTCTCAATTTAGAAAGATTAAGAAAGATCAAACATGCATATGGCATGACTTACACTGCTAAACTGGACATTAAAATTCATTAAATTAATTAATTATAATCAGGTTCAAAATGCTTTTTTGGGTCATGGCTCTTTTTATAGTCATTAAAGTGACATTTATAATTTTTTTTTTGTTGTGCAGGTCATTTTTTGAGCAATCAGGAGTGTAAGGGTTCTGTACTTTGATGACTGCAAACAAAAACCTTTAATCAAAGCCTTACATCAACATGGGAAGGGTTGTCATGAGTCATCAACACCTGTGTTGCATGAAGTTATTCTTAGTAAAACAGTTACTGTGCGTTCAGTGGTTGGACCTGCACAGAGTTAGGATTTCAAGACTTTATAGTTGCAGAGAAGCCGTTGAGGGTACAAGAAACATCCCTGGTAGGAAAAATACCACAACTGCAGATTAATTTAAAAAGAGTTGCCTTTAAATGACACGTAAACATGTTCAGCAAGGCTCTGTTATCCCTAATACACAGAGTGAAGCTTTCTCACTTGTCATTATCTTTACAATTTCAATTATGTATGAGTAAAAACCAATACAAATCAATAGTGCATTGACTCTACCATCATTTTCTGTTTATTTATGCTGTAAAACGTGTTTGATTGTTGTTTATGTTGATTGATCACCAATGTTTAGAATCTCTCTAGTGTCTGAATGGTGACATTTTTTTCCTCTCTTGAGCTCACAACGTAAATATCCTTACAAGATGACAAATATGACCCATGGCACATTCAAATATTCCAGGTTTATGTTTTTGCAGGCATTTTTAAACAACACAAAGTCATTGTTATTCACTGTATGTCTATAGATTACTCTTTGGCTGTGTATGTGTAAATCAGTTCTGTAAATATAAAATTTTACATCATTATTATATATCTGAGCTTTATTTGATTTGTGATATCCTTGTGTTGATAATATTTGTCTGTTTAGTATCTTTTCCTGTCTTTAGGAATTTGAAATGAGATAAAGTAAATAAAATAACTAATTTCAATAGTGTTCACACTTTTAAGATGGTTGTTAAAAATGTGATGTGCATTAAGGGAGATGGAACATGTAATTGTTCGTCTTTTCCCCCACATAAAATGTCAGAGATGAATGTAAGTCAAGAAGAACTGTTTCAGTTTTTAAGTGGCCACTGTAGTGGACAACTATTTAAAATACATTTTCTTGAAAATGTTTTTATGTTATAACTGCACATAAAAAATGTTTTTCCATCTTTTCTTTTATGCCTTAAGAAAAATAAAAACACTTTGGAAAAAAATGTTGGCTAAAGTTATCATAATTCATGCATGGAAGTAAACCTTTCTAGGGTTAAAATTGAGCTTTAGGTTTGCTTCTTGTTGCTACAACTAGCTGTACCTCATGTACATTGATTATGATTGTTTAATAATTGTCGGTGATTTCAACATTCATGTTGACAGCTCCCAAGACCGAGGGGCAAAAAATCTGTTTAATATATTAGAGAGTTTTGGTCTAACACAACATGTCAAACAAGCAACACACACTCAAGGTCACACACTGGACCTGGTTATCAGTAAGGGTGTGAATATTTCTAATGTCTCTATAACTGATGTCGCCCTGTCGGATCACTTTGCTGTTATCTTTGACACTTCTTTATCCGTTAACCCACTTGTACAAAAA
>NC_051437.1:5917018-5955439 GCF_001649575.2 Kryptolebias marmoratus | reverse complement strand
ATTAGGGTTAGAGTGCAGGTTTTTGATGTTTGTCTCTTTCTTACTGTTTATTCATTGTCACATGCTGTTTTTATTTTGTTTTTTAATTATGTAAAGCACCTTGAAATGCCTTGCTGCTGAAATGTGCTATACAAATAAAATTTGATTGATTGATTGATTGATGTACTTAAATACAACCAGACATGTCCTCCAGACTGCCATCCTCTGCTTACACCTAACAGCTTAGTTTAAATTTAAGAATTTCTAGTTAGCATTTTGTTTTGAAAGAATGCTTCAGACCAAAAAAACCCCTAACAAAACAAAAAAACTTCACCAGTTTTTCACTGGAATGGAACAAAAAACAAATGAACTTCAGTGTCTAGCAAAGGAATATTTTGCATTAGTAAATACTTATAGCCCACCACCAAAAGGCAAAGCTGGACTATAAAGTTTTTGTCTGTGTCTGTGTGTGTTTGTGTGTCTTTCAATTAGTGAAGTGAAGTGAAGTGAGAGCACTTTTCAGCAACAAGGCGATCCAGAGCGCTTTACAACGGAAACAAAAACAGAATCCAATACAAAATGAAACACAAAAGAAAAATACAACAATCATGTATTCTAAATGAATCATGTATAATTAAATGAAACATAGGATAATCTAAACAAAAATCACAAAAACAGACATATCTAAGCATGAGCTGAGATAGTCAAATAATCTAAATCAGATAAACTAAACAAATCTAAACATGAAATACAGGAAAACACGTCAATCATATATATTCTAAAAGAATCATGTATAATCTAAACGGAATATAGGATAATCTAAAAACCAGACATGACCAAAATAGTAGCTAATATAATCTAAATAAGGTCATGATAAAGTTAAAGCTGAACTAAACAACAATTAGGAATCTAACAATCTAACAACATCTAAAATATGAGCTAAGATAAACTAAACTAAGTGTACAGGGAGGGTAAATAAGCTAAAACATGAGAATTAGCTAAATTTGTCATGAAGTACTGGACAAATTTTAATGAAACTCTTAGAAAGTCTACAACTGATTAACTTGTTGATTCAACCCTATCCAATATGCCGCCACAACTAAACAACATTAGCAAACACAAAAATGGCTACAACTCAGTCAGGTTTACAGATATTGAACTAAATTTGAGGTGGTAGTAATTGAGAGTAATTCACAACAAATTCTCAGACTGTAATATCTGTCGATATCACAGGAGATGGCGCATGAAGCTATTTCAAGGTTTGACCAAAACAAATTCAATTTAGTCTTTTCTCAACAAAAGAAGATGATCTTAATCTAAAACTCTGGGTGACATGCATTCCTTCAATGAATGCTAGGCCTTATTTTCTCAAACGCTTTGTGTCTTGTTCAGGGACATTTCTTCTCCTGTCACCCCAGGAGAAGCTCCACAGGTGCCTGTGACACAGAGCCACGTCTGTACTTTAGCAACTCAAAATGTTTCCTTCATCAGCCAGAAAGGTCCTCTGGTGCAGGACAGAAATGGTGTACGTGCTTCTGTCTGCCATTTTAATTAGTAACAATAAAAAAGCCCTTCTTCATAGTTGCGTATAACTGTGAGCATTAATGGAAAAAAAAAAAAAAAACCTAAATGGAATCCTTTAATTAGACCAAAAAACTGCTCATTTTTAGTTTGTAAAAAGAAAATAATGATTTTAATTAAAACCTTGGATCTGCTAAAAAACACTCAAAACACAATTTAATTAAACTTCTCTCTCACTGATATTTATCTTTTTTATTTCAAACTTGTTGAAATTGTAGCTAAAGACATCAATAAGGACTTCTCTTGACACAGTGGTGCTTTACTGTTTTAAAATATCTAAGCTGCAACAAAAAATTAGCACTGAGAGAGAACTTCTACCGGAGACAGAAACTGTGAAAATGTTTTCTTAGTTTTTCAGTATTTGCACTATTTTAAAAAGGCACCAAAAACACACACACAAAAAAGACTTCTCATTTTCACATTTGTCTGAATGTTGAGTTGATGTAATTGTACTTAGATCCTTTGTCGTCTTCAGCTCTGCAGAGCTGTTTCCACACATGTGAAGCAGCAGTGAGATTAAGTTAAAATTCTTCATGAGAAACTCACATCAGTGTCATTACCCGGAGACGATTACCAATGTGATAATAATGTGAGACCGTAAACCTACAAACTTCAATAAATGATTTAATCAGTCAAACCTTGCAAGAGAATATTCAGCATCAGACATGTTTACCAAAACGAAGATGGGAAAGGAATTATAATTGTAAATACTTGACGCCACCCAGCTGTAGTTCTCATCTCGTGCAACAGAACAAACACCCAAACATTAATGTTGCAAAGTGTTTGTCTGCTCATTACCACAAAACAAGCAGCACTCCTCATTATCCTGTTTCACATCGAGCAGTACAGGTGAACGCTGCACTTCTATTTTTCAGAGAATAAAGACTCTTTACAGTGTTTAACACCATCTGAATCCATAAAAACCAATCATAAAGAAAGTTTTTTTTTTTAATTTAAGTTGTCATTATCATTAATAATATTGTTTTCACTGTTATTTTCTGTTAATCATTATGTTTTATTTTACCTTAAATTTAATTTCTATTGTTTCTGTTAATAATGCTGGTTTTAATATTTTAATTAATACAATTATTCTTTCATATGTTACAGGTTGTTGTTGTGCAATTGTTTTTCAAGAGTCAACAGAAATAGTCTTGTCAGTTGTGTACATATGTTGTTTTTCTTTTCCCCTCTTTTTGTTAATGTCTTTGTGTACTCACAGGTCGCTGTAAATATTGTGATCATATGTGCAAAAATTAAAAACAAGTGACTGGATTATTTGAAGATCTAACAAAGTGATAGTCAATGTATCTGGGAAACTGAACAAACTGGAACTAAAAACAAACAATTAATTTTATTTTCTTTTGGAAATTTGTAAAATGTTTAAGGACTTTTGGTTGGCATCCAGGAGGTTCTGACAGGTTTTGCTGACCTGGACTACTACTCAAAAGTTTCTAATTACTAATTTCTCTGAACGCTTTATTTACTTTACTCCCTTTGAAGAGACCCATTTAAAGGTCTTGTTCAACTGCTGCAAGTCTATTGGAAAGGTTAGCAAAACCTAATGTATGAAAATATTTATGTGGTGCCATGTTAGATTATTTTGGGCAGTGTTTTTTCCTCTATATGCTGCCTTCTTAATTAGCAACACGGGGAACAACACAAGTTCACGTCAAACTCACTGAGTTAAATGTGTTCATGGTCACACTTTGTGTTTTAAGTTTAAGCATTTTCTGTTCAGTGTGTTCATTGATAATGAACCATTGATCACAGAATCAGTGAGCCACTCATTGAAAATTGCACACATTGTTACTCCAACCACTGAAATTTGAAAACAAAAAACAAATAACAAATTAAAAGCACTAGATAATTCATAAAAAGCAAATTACCCAACAACTTAGAACAAAACTATGAAGCATGTACAAATGCAAGTCTCAGGAATAAATTGGATTTTTTAAAACAAAAAACAAATCTTACATTTTTGACTTCCTATTTCATTTTAAATGACATTTAGAGTTTTCATTGGATGGTTTTATTCTTCTTAAAATGTAAAGTTTGATGCCAGAAACACATTTTTTAAAAGCTGGAAAAAAGATTTTGTAATGATTTGGGAACTGAGGATAAAACTTGAAATTATAGTTCTATTCAAACCATGTATCATGCTGCTTAAATATTATGACAATTTATTATGTTTGCCTTAAAAAATGCTTTCTGTGTGTTTCATATAGAAAGCATTTGTTTTAATGCACAAGTACTGAGACTGTGTATAAGGGCAGGTGGGGCACAGCACCAGCTAAAATAAATTAATAAATAATTGCCCCACAAAGTAGTTTCTCATAATAAATATTGTAAATTACATTTTTGAAATTTTAGCTTGCATTGCATTTTGTTTTCTTCTGTGTGTTTTTTCAACTATTTGGACAATTTAAAATAGTTTTTGGTGACTCACACTCAGTTTTCTACTTATTTGCAGAAATGGAGGAGGGCTGGGAACCACCCTCGTTTGTCAGACGATTTATCATATCTCCCAGTGATCAGAACTGCAGGAAGCTCCAATAGTCTCACTGGAGCAGAAATATGAGGGAACACATTCTGCTAGTTTTATCTCAATGACACTGGCACTATTAACCCTAGAAATGACGCAATCTTACTTCATGCAAGAATAGCTGCAGCAAAACCTGCTGTGTCCAACAGGGGAAAGTATCTGTTTAAAAATTCATTTGTGAGACTAAAATTAGAAGATAAATGATCAGTCAGCAGCTTGGAGAAGACAAACCTGACATGAACAGAACACAAAAATCTAAAGCTCTACAATGGGACCTTGTCTCCAACATGGAAGGTGTCAGGATTCCTGTGTTTTCTGCCCTGTGTCCTCAAATAATTAACTTAACTGCAGGTTGATCCAGTGAGAGCAGCTAATGGTTAGTGATGGTATGAATCATACCCGGAGTGGCTGTGAGCGATCTCCCTGATTGTCCGTACTTATGGCTGAGTTGAATCATGATTCTTTGTTGGTCTGTTAAAGTTTCATGGTAACGGCGAATGCCTTAACCACTTCTTTAGAAGTTATTTCCCAGTGAAAGCTCTAAGCTCAAGAATAATGTTCATGTTCAATTCAATTCAATTCAATTCAATTCAATTCAATTCAATTCAATTCAATTCAATTCAATTCAATTCAATTCAATTCAAAGATACTTTATTAATCCCAAAGGAAAATTAAATATTGCTGTAGCTCATAATCCTGGTTTTGTTAAAGAGTTGATGGCTGTGGGCAGGAAGGATCTCTTCTAGCGGTGTGTCCTGATGTGTCCTCAGTCCTGGTGTCCTCAAAGAGCCCCACCAGGTGAGCCTCGCTGACCTCCTGCGGAGCCATAACGGCCGAGCTCTGGAGGTACAGGTTGGTCTTGAAGTCCTGGGTGATCTCCCGGACCAGTTGCTAGAAGGGAAGATTCTAGATGAGCTACTCAGTGGATTTCTGGTGGTGGTGGATTTCCTTGAGAGCCACGGTACCGATCCTGTGGTGGGTACCGAGCCTGTAGCAGTGAGATTTCTTCACTCCGCCGGCCGAGGCGCTCTTGCTGGCGGCTTTGGTGGCGATCTGCTTCCTGGAAGCTTTACCTCCGATGGATTTATGGGCGGTCCGATTGGTTCTGGCCATGACTGGACTTCAGGGCTCTTCACATTTAACACTCTTCATAACAAAATGTCCAAAAGTAAAAAAGGCTTCAGTAAAAATCCTTCCTGCTGCACAGCATCCGATACCAGAGGAAATAATGATCCAAAAAAGTGATTTACATCAAGAAAAAAAAAGGAATAACATTTTCAAAAGCAATATCTCAGAGTGAATGTAACAGAGCTACTCCAACATGCAGCCACCTTGAGCGGCGCAATTCTAGAATTCCTGTGTCCTCTTGCAGAATCTTCAGTGTCTTTCCAGAACTCTTTCAAGAATTACTCTATGGTGAACACTCCAGGGACTCCTCTCAGTCATCCAAGCCTCCTACGTGTAAACAGCCACAGCCTGACCAGTCTCACGCTCAATCTGTGGGAAGATTAGACATTAGAGTTATTTAGAATTATTACTTCAATTAGAAATCCATTCCAGGAAGCTTTGTACCTATTTGTCTTATTTTATGCAGTTAAAATATAAAATACTCCAGTTTCAGGTGGGTGTGAGAGGCGTCAGTCTCTCTGATTTAAATATTAGACCGGAGTGTTTTCACAAGACACAATCTTGACCTACGGGAGGGGAAAAAGCCAACAACTTTGTGCACAAAAAAGCAACAAAGTAAATATTAAGCAACATATACCCCATCTTTTTCCATAGAAAATTTAATGCAAATTGCAAAATTTGTGTGGTTAGCGATTCAGGAAACGAATGTCCGCCCCTCTAGTATTTATGCTTAGGAGCTGCTACTGCCTGGCATGAATATTTTATGCACTGTGACTGATTATACATGTCCTAATGTAACCATTGCATATAAAATGGCAATTGCTTTGAATGAAATGGCAACGATTAAGTAAGAGATAGGAGAAGACTTGGTGGAGGTACCAGCTGGCCATTATCTGGAGGACGGTGTAGCTTCATTAGCATGCTAACCCCCTAGCACATTCCCAAACCACTGTACCAGATCCAATTTCTATTTCAGGTGAAAAAGTGATTCACCATAGTGTTTAGCTTCACTTCAACCAGCTGTAAGTGCAGGAGAACTTAGTGCAGCTCAGAGACTATATATTTTTCCCTGTGGTTTGAAATTTCAATCTGCTTTCTCATGCTAAAGGATAGTTGAGAACTACGGTACAACAACAAACCCAACAACAAGTTAAAGTTTATTGTAATTGACAAAAAGAAAGTGGATGTCAGGAAGCCACACAGGCAACAAAGCATTTGTCCATAAGAGGGATAACTGCTTAAAAGTCATGTGTCTTTGAACACTTTTTTTAGATGTCTCTCCCCTACACTATTTTTTTACATAGAAGACCAAAGAGCCACAACAAAGTTGTTGGGGTTGGTGGAGCCAGGTTTCTTTTGTTACTCCCAGGAGGTGGCGCCAGGAGTCCGGGTAGAGTAGGGAGCTGCTGATCAGACACACCTGGGACCAGTTGGGGCTCATCAATGGTGGCATTTAAGGAGCAGGTTGACATCCATTCAGCGCCTGGTTGTTGACCATACGTGGTAACCTGAGCCCAAGCCTTGCCTTTGCAGATCCTGTTTAAATGCTGCTGTGCCTGAGAGAGGAACTTACCTTTGTGTTTCCGTTTCTTTGTTTCCAGAGATCCTGAGCTCTGCAAGACGCCAGCCTAGCCGATTCTGGTTTCCACTCCGAATGTAATTCGCTCCTGGAAGTGAGTCCAGCCATGGCCGTTCGCCTGCCTTGCCTGTCCGCTCTCCACCGAGAATCTGAGGGATTCATCTGTGCTACTTCGAACCCAGAGGCTTATCTGGCGCTTTAAGTTTTTGCCCTTCACTGGGGTTTTCCTCTAAGGAGACTGATCTTGTTTTTTTGTTGAACTATTAAACCTGTGTAGATCTGAGTCGCGTCTTGAGCAGTCTCTGTATGTGGGCCAAGAAACTTACAAAAACCATGACATAACAACCAGGCCAACAAGACCCCACAGAGCTGCTCAGGAACGTTGTGTCAGATCAGAGTCAGCAGCTCCAGTCCCATGATAGTCTGCTTCGGACTATTTATGAACAGCAGCAGGAGATGCGAGAGAGAATTGAACAGATGACGACAATGTTTCTTAAACTGCAGCCAGCCCAGCCGTCTACACCTGCAGAGGGCGCAAGCATCCCGCGTTCCAGTCCTTCGACGGTTTTTCCGCCCCCAGTAACCCGTGACGTCAGTTCCTCTAGTCCAGAGAGATATTCGGGTGAGTCAAGCTGTGGAGGATTCCTCTTGCAATGCGCCCTGGTGTTCAACAGATCTCCACAATCATTCCCCTCTGATGGATCAAGAATCTCCTACATTGTGGGTTTATTAAATGGTAAGGCCCTACGATGGGCGGAAGCCCGTTTCAAAGACCCATTAGATTTTGGGTGCTCGTTCCAGTCTTTCCTGAATGAGTTCAGGATGACGTTCTCTCAAGAACCAGATACTACAAGCAGGTCAAGGAGATTGTGGAACCTAAGACAGGGGGTGCGCTCTGTAGCAGAGTATGCCATCGATTTTAGAACACTAGCCGCCTCCTCAGGCTGGGACGCTTGTGCTCTCAAGTCGGCATTTTTTCAGTCGCTAAATGACTCAGTTAAGGACGAGCTGACTATGGTGGAAGAACCGACGGAGTTAAATGACCTAATTTTGTTAGCGATTAAAGTGGATAACAGACTGAGAGAAAGGAGAAGACAGAGAGGGAGATCCACTGTTGTAGATGGAACTTTTTATCGTGCCAGACCGGTTGTTGAACCGGGAGAGGCCGAACCCATGCAGCTGGGGCGAGCCCGCCTCTCGGCTGCTGAGAAACGGAGGCGGAGAGAGTCTGATTTATGTTTATACTGTGGGTCTCCGGACCATTTTGTTGTCGCCTGTCCTTTTAAGGCGTTCGAGCCCGGTGCCGGGGCAGCCACAAGAGGGGGTCCGTCAGACGAGGGGAATCCGATGGGTCGATCCCTGTCTTCGAAGTCCCCGAGGTTTGCCCTACCAGCCGTGATTCAGGTAAATCAAGACTCACTTGAACTTTCAGCCCTTGTTGATTCAGGATGTGAGCAGAACCTGATTGATAAATCTTTAGTGAGTCAACTAAATATCAAGACTGTGAGATTGGAGGCCCCGATAAGGGTCACAGCATTGGATGGGAGGGGACTCCATACTATTACTCACCAGACAGAGTCAGTCCAGCTGATTATTTCTGGTAACCATCATGAAATGATTTCATTTTTTGTTTTTCCGTCACCTAATCCTCCCATTGTATTGGGATTTAAATGGCTGCAATTACATAATCCTCATCTAAACTGGACTCAGGGACGAGTAGAAGCTTGGTCTCCGGAATGCCTGTCTTCATGTCTCCAGTCAGCCGTACCTCACAGACCTAGCTCTCTGCCGGCTCCTCAGAAGGAGGCGGACCTCACGGATCTCGGTAATGTCCCCAGAGAGTATCATGACTTAAGAGAGGTGTTTAGCAAGAATCATGCCCTGTCTTTACCACCACACCGTCCTTACGACTGCGCCATCAACTTATTGGCCGGAGCCTCATTACCGTCCAGCCGTCTTTATAACATTTCACGCCCTGAACGCCAGGCGATGGAAAGATACATAAATGAGTCTCTAAGGGCCGGAATAATCCGCCACTCCTCTTCACCATTAGGAGCCGGGTTTTTCTTTGTGGGAAAGAAGGATGGAACTTTAAGGCCGTGCATTGATTACAGGGGCCTTAACCAGATCACGGTTAAGAACAGGTATCCCCTACCATTACTCTCTTCAGCTTTTGAAACAGTACAGGGAATGACGGTCTTTTCCAAACTAGACCTTCGTAATGCATATCACCTCGTCCGCATAAGACAAGGAGATGAGTGGAAGACGGCGTTTAAGACACCATTAGGGCAGTTTGAGTATTTAGTGATGCCGTTTGGACTCTGCAATGCACCGGCGGTTTTTCAGTCTCTGGTTAATGATGTCCTCAGGGACTATCTGAATGTGTTCGTTTTTGTCTACCTGGATGACATATTAATCTTCTCCAAGACCCTTGCAGAGCACCAACGACATGTCCGCCTCGTCCTTCAGCGATTACTGCAGAACCGGCTGTTTGTGAAGGCAGAGAAATGTGAATTCCACAAGTCATCCGTAACTTTCCTGGGCTACGTGCTCGGGAGCGGACAGGTGCGTTCAGACCCTGACAAGGTAAAGGCAGTGTTGGATTGGCCTATTCCTGAGTCCAGGAGACAACTCCAACGGTTCCTGGGCTTTGCAAATTTTTATCGGCGGTTCATCAAGAATTATAGCCTAATTGTCGCCCCACTCACAGCTTTGACGTCCACCAAGAGAAACTTCACTTGGACTACAGAGACTAACACAGCTTTCTCTGATCTAAAACAGAGATTTGCGGGTGCGCCCATCCTGGTTCAGCCAGATCCCCTCAAGCAATTCGTACTAGAGGTGGACGCTTCAGATGCCGGCGTGGGTGCAGTATTATCCCAGAGAGCTGAGTCTGATGAGAAATTACACCCCTGTGCTTTTTTTTCCCGAAGGTTTTCCCCAGCGGAACGAAATTATGATGTGGGGGACCGAGAACTCCTGGGTATCAAGCTGGCTCTCGAGGAGTGGCGTCACTGGCTGGAGGGCGCGGAGCACCCAGTTCTGGTGTGGACGGACCACAAGAATCTCTCCTACCTGCAATCGGCTAAGAGATTGAATCCTCGGCAGTCACGGTGGTCGTTGTTCTTCTCACGATTTAATCTGTCTATATCCTTCCGTCCAGGATCTAAGAATATCAAGCCTGATGCACTGTCCAGAGTATTCTCTCCTGATGACGTAGAGAGGGCGCCGGCTCCAATTCTCCCTCCGACGTGTACAGTGGGTTCAGTGACGTGGGAGATAGAGGATCTGGTTAGGAGGGCACAACTCGTGGAGCCAGGCCCCGAGAACAGGCCACCAGACAGATCCTATGTGCCTACCTCCGTCCGGTGTCGTCTAGTTCACTGGTTCCACTCATCCAAATTCTCTGCCCATCCGGGTTCCAGCCGAACCGTGGCCCTCATCTCCAGGAGATTCTGGTGGCCCTCTTTACATAAGGATGTGAGGGAGTATGTATCCGCCTGCCCTACGTGTGCGAGGAACAAGCCGTCTCATAGACCTCCGGCTGGGCTTCTACAACCACTGCCCATTCCCACTCGACCATGGTCCCATATAGCAATTGATTTTGTGACGGGGCTCCCACCCTCCAGAGGTATGACTACCATTTTGACTATTGTTGACCGTTTCTCTAAGGCGTGCCATCTTGTTGCCCTCAGGAAGCTACCGTCAGCCCTCCAGACAGCCCAGTTGCTGGTCAGACATGTTTTCCGGTTACATGGGATTCCACTGGAGATCCTGTCGGATCGAGGTCCCCAGTTCACGTCGCAGGTTTGGAGACAGTTTTGCCGAGCTCTGGACGCTAAGGTTTCTCTCACATCCGGGTATCATCCTCAGTCCAATGGTCAGGTGGAGAGACTTAACCAGGAACTGGAGTCCGCACTCCGCTGTCTCACTTGCCAGGACCCATCTGAGTGGAGCACACATTTACCATGGGTAGAGTACGCTCACAATGCTCACGTCTCTGCGGCCACAGGATTGTCCCCATTTGAGGTTTCCTTGGGGTACCAACCTCCCCTGTTTCCCTCTGAGGAGAAGGACATTGCTGTAAGCTCCGTTTCTCTCCACATCCGTAGATGTAGAAGGGTTTGGAGGGAGACTGTGTCGGCGTTACAACGCACCTCCGCACAGAACTGCCGTTTTGCGGATCGCAGACGGATCCCTGCTCCCACCTATGTTCCTGGGCAAAGGGTCTGGCTGTCCTCTCAGGACATCCCCTTACGATCGACCTTTAAGAAGCTGGCTCCACGGTTTATTGGGCCGTATGAGATTGAGTCGGTCGTCAGCCCTACTGCTGTCCGCCTACGATTGCCCTCTTCCCTCCGTGTCCACCCCACCTTTCACGTGTCCCGGATCAAGCCAGTTTTGTCCAGTCCTCTGTGCCCTCCGGCCGCGTCCCCTCCCCCCGCCCGGGAGCTAGGGGGGCATCCTGTGTACACGGTCCGACGGATTGTGGACGCCCGTCGGCGGGGTCGAGGATGGCAGTTTTTGGTGGACTGGGAGGGTTACGGTCCGGAGGATCGTTCCTGGGTGCCCCGGTCGTTTATTTGTGATCCGACATTGATCACAGACTTTTGGGCCTCTCGTCCGTCTGGGTCTTCTGGGCTGCCAGGGGGCAGCCGTTGAGAGGGGGGTACTGTTGGGGTTGGTGGAGCCAGGTTTCTTTTGTTACTCCCAGGAGGTGGCGCCAGGAGTCCGGGTAGAGTAGGGAGCTGCTGATCAGACACACCTGGGACCAGTTGGGGCTCATCAATGGTGGCATTTAAGGAGCAGGTTGACATCCATTCAGCGCCTGGTTGTTGACCATACGTGGTAACCTGAGCCCAAGCCTTGCCTTTGCAGATCCTGTTTAAATGCTGCTGTGCCTGAGAGAGGAACTTACCTTTGTGTTTCCGTTTCTTTGTTTCCAGAGATCCTGAGCTCTGCAAGACGCCAGCCTAGCCGATTCTGGTTTCCACTCCGAATGTAATTCGCTCCTGGAAGTGAGTCCAGCCATGGCCGTTCGCCTGCCTTGCCTGTCCGCTCTCCACCGAGAATCTGAGGGATTCATCTGTGCTACTTCGAACCCAGAGGCTTATCTGGCGCTTTAAGTTTTTGCCCTTCACTGGGGTTTTCCTCTAAGGAGACTGATCTTGTTTTTTGTTGAACTATTAAACCTGTGTAGATCTGAGTCGCGCCTTGAGCAGTCTCTGTATGTGGGCCAAGAAACTTACAAAAACCATGACAAAAGTAACATTGCAAATTTTATTGAAATCATTATGCAGGTTATAAGATGCTTTCTATGCTCTATCAGGATCTGGCAGGTTTCTCCTAAAACATAAATGATAAAATTGTATATTTTTGTACAGTTTTACAGAAACACATAGGTTGCTTGTTAACATTTTATGCAAAATGCTTTAACCCTAATTATATGCATGTCATTAATTCCCTTGTAACATGAAGGGACCTCCTCCCTTCATGTTCTCTGACCTAAAGTCACTTTTTTAGACTGTTCTGCCTAAACTGTCATTCTGCCCTATGGACATAGACATCCCAAGGTCACACTCTCCCACATCTAATCAAGTAAAGATAGAATATTTACATCATTATAAGACTCATATTGGAAACACGATTTAATGCAGAAATGAAAATTGTTCTTTTGACTGTGAAACCTTTTGAAATGTGAAATGTAAATGTTGATTTTTTTAAGGTAAATTCAGTCGAATGATTTAACAAACGTACATGGGACTGCTGCTGTGTAACAGAACTTTGACCACAGAGAGATGATGCTGTTGTACAGACCCCAAGGTTGTTGAAGAGTCAACAATCTGGGTGTCTGGCCTTGTTACCAAAACTTTTGGTTGATGACAAACCGAAAAAAAAAAAATACCTTGGTGGGCGACTACAGCTCAGTTTGTCTTGAGTTGTCGGTCCAAATTTTTTGCTTAGCATTGTAAGTCCAGCAGACAATAAAAAGTAAAGAAAAAAGGAAAAAAAAAACTTAACAAAGTTGAGAAATAACTTTTTTGTACCTTTAAGATACAAGTCCTGTAATAAATCGCTCCAACTTGTGAGTTGTCTGACTCCTGCTGCATTAGCTGATTGCTGCCAACCCGCTTGAAGACATCCCTTCACCCCAGATTATCTTCGATGTAACGCTAAAATGGCCTGAGATCTTCCTCCTGTCGTGATCTGCCCAGGTCTGATCAACCTTCAGTGGATCATTCATACAGACAGAGTCGATACCAGCCACCCCAGCTTTCGATTTGGTACGAGGCCTGATCCTGGTGACGATAAGGAAATAACAATTGGGGTCTGGTTGTCAGCCTTTAAACTGATGCAAGTTAATAAGCAATCTTCATTTCATTTCTGATACTTCCTGATTAATCTGAAAATCTGGCAGAATTGTTGACCTTTTTCTAAACTAAACTCTAAACTGCACTGTCTCTTAAAAAAAGTCTAAATCCTTTAATTTATTTACATGCATAATTCTAGACATAGATTTTAACAAAACACCCTGTTCAATATATTCTTCTGTTTAGATATTCTTGTAATAAAACTATTATTTCAGAATTATCAGCCTTTTTTCATGTAATTTTTCTGCTCCACTCTGAACGAACATGAAGATGGAATGAGTCAATGTGTGTTTCAAGTGCTGTACTGTTTTCCTGCAATGCTGCGATGTCATCAAAATCATTTCCTGTAATCTTTTATAAAAAATGAAAGATTTTTCACATCACAGACAATAATAAAAAGACAATCACTGCACACAATTTTTTTAAATGTTTTTTTTAGATCTTTCACACAACACAATTTGTGTTTGTGAAGCTCTAAGGAATAAATAAATGGTCATTAGTATCCTCATCATGTAGTTTTGAATGTCACTGCCAAGGCTCCACAATTTGACATTTTTGTTTGGTTTTCAGCAAAATAAGAAAGCATTTTAATTCTAACAGATGATTTAGGAATAGTATTACCAAAAATGTGAATGAACAATTACAATCCACTGAACTTACTATTCTGTCCTTATTATCAGGAGCATCATACAAATATGAAAAAGAGCTCAAATTGCGAGTCATGTAGCGTTTTCTATGAGAAAATTTAAAAGGATAGTCACCCCAGAACTTGGCTATCCACAGTGACACCTTACATTTTCCAAATATGTGGCAATTTCTGCTGAGATTATTGACCTTTAAGGCAAGAAAAAATAGAAGAGACAGCTTGTCAAAGGTGCAAGGATTATCAGAAAATTTAATTGAACACACTGTTCATTAGCAGACATCCTTTCCATCCAATCTTTTGTTCGCAATCATTTTGTTTTATTCACGGTCACCATGGGGCTGAAGTCTCACTCATACTTGAAGTGAGTTTCAAATCACCAATCAATTGCCATTTTTGAGACAAAGTAAAAAAAAAAATCATACAGGTCAAGGAGTCACATACAAAAACGCCAAAGGTAAGTACCAGTCAAGGTTCAAACCTTCATGGAAACCTTCACATTGTAAACCAACTTTGCTAATTTACAGAATTGAAATGACCTGATGTACTTATTACTGTACAGCAGGAAAACCTGATCATGTTCATTTCATTATGTTCTTTTAAAAGGTTAAAACAGTTAAGACCCAATTTGTGGATGGTCATCTGCTTAAGTTTGAGTTCTCTGGGATAAAATTTTGTCACATGCCCCTTTTTGCAAAGGTCTGCCATGTTCCTCCACAGGCGACTGTGCAGCCCATAGTTTAGTGATTGTGCAGACTGTGCACACAAACAATGCAACACTGTGAAAAACCTCCTGTTCATAAGGTGGTGTCAACCACACAACAGACAAAGAAGAAAAAAACAACAACACTTGTTCTGAAAAGAACGACATGATGATATGACTGTTTTCACTCTGTCATTTTTGAACCAGTTATTAGGACTGTGAGTCCAGTTATGGAACAGTTATATGTACAAAAGTGTTTGTTTTGGTGCTGCCAAGAGTATGCAGTGATTCGATGACACTCGGCTGACAGACAGTGCAGTCATGTTACTTATGCATGCAACATTCAACATCAACAATAGATGGCTTTGTAGTTGGATCTCTGGTTTATTTTTAAAGAAGGGCTTAAAAAGGACCTTCAAATATTCAAGGGACAGAATTATATGAGTCAAGACTCATATGACATCAGTCAATTTTGTGCTACACACTTAAAAAAAATGCATGTCAAAGCAGGCAATGGTGATGGTTAAGTAGCTTCTACTCTAGTTTGCATAGTGTGGGTGCTAAAATAGCATTTATTTTAATTTGCCTTATGTATGGACCAGCAACATCCCCTTATGTCACTTGAGAGTTCCTATTAAGCTAAGAAAGCAGCTACTCTGAAGCAGGAGCTGAAAAAAAGAGACTTGATAGGCATAGTTATAATGACTATGAATGGCCACAATACCATCTATGCAAACACAAAACAAAACCCAAAAATTGCAAAGTACCCCAAGTGATTATAAGGAATTTGAAGTGCTCTCTTGTGGTTCAAAAGCACCTACTGTCATCTCAAAGCAACAACGTTTCCAATTTGAATCTCAGCTGGGGCCTTTCTGTGTAGAATTTAAATGTTCTCCTTGTGCATGTGTAGGTTTTCTTCAGGTACTCCTGTTTCTCCTTCTAGTCCAGAAACATGCATGTTTGGTTAACTGACTGTTCTAAATTGTCACTATGTGTCAGTGAGAGTCTTAATAGCTGTGTGTGTCATTTGTCTCTTTCTGACCCTATGATGGAGTGGAGACCTGTCCAGGGTGTAGCCCGCCTCTTGCCCAATGACCTCTGGAGATAGGCACCAGCACCCGGTGACCCTGCACAGAAAAAAACAAGTAAAAAATGGATAGATGGTTAAGTACATATTCTAAATGAAACCTGAGCGTAAGCATGTATGTGCATATTTTTATTTTTGCCTCTGATGCTCCTGGAATAAACTGGCTACCTGTCCATGCTGTACCCCACTTCTGGGCAGCTGGCTGCTGGGGCCGTCCCCCTGACCCTGAACAGAAATAAGCCGGTACAAAAAGGACCTACAAGATTTTAAAAAATAAACTCCTGGTGGGAATTCACTTGTCCTTTTTTTTCTCCATCTTTTCTTTCATATATATTCATTTACCATTTTACCATATATACAGCTGTGTAACCAGTTACATCTGGGGTGTACCTGTGGACCAGTGACGTGCGGTGAGGTTCATGATTGGTGAGGCACTGACTCCTTTGGAGTCAGATTTACAAATATATAAACCCAAAAGGGTAGCTTATTCAATTGGCTACTGGTCATTTCGTATCTCATCAGCATTCTTCACACACACATGCTCTCTCTCTCTCACACACACAAGTAAGGTATGTATTTACGATAAGATAAGAAAAAACAATATAATTACCATTTTGGCAGTCCAACGGAGCAAATCAAAATTTAACGGCTCGCGGCAGTGCACGTGACTCTCACTCACCTCTGCGTAAAAGGACAGCAGCAACAAGCACTTGTTGGCTCACGTACGCCCCCCCTTCAGTGTGGCAGAGTACTGCCTGCCTCACCCTGTGCCTTTTCACTGCAGTTTTATGTCCCCTCAGCAAAACTAAATATGTCACTAACAAACATTAAACGTAAATGGTTAGACATTAGCCAGACTGTGGAAAATCAGGGTATATAAACCATTATATTGGCGACATGCAGCGATACGGCAACAGGCAGGGGCCAACTGCATGTATCAACCCAGTTTGTGATGGATTGCATGTTGAGAGGTGAGGCTTGGCTCGTTGCTGCTGCACCTCACATTTTAACCCTTGTATTTGAACAGGAAATATGCAATTTCAGCAATTTTGACTATAAAAATGTTCGAAAATTAGTCATACATAAAGATCAGTGGACAAATATTAATATTCATTTTATGTTATCATTTTTTTTTCTTGTCACGATGACAGGTGAGGCTCTGCCTCTGCCTCACCTGTCTCCCCTGACTGCACGTCCCTGCTGTGGACAGATGAGGCAAACACTGGTGCAGCTAATCCGAAAATATGACTATAAGCATTTGCATGTCAAGGTCTTTGAACATGCTGCCATGTCTGAAGCCTAAGGTTTTATTGAAGGTGGATTGTGTGGAGTACTTAGGTGTAGTCAGTGTCTCACCTGCAATCATAACTGTTCAGAGCAATCTTAGTTTAGCAATTGTAGGAGAAATTTTCATGATGGAAAGAAACTAAGATTCTAAACAAGACCCACACTTTACTTTAATAAGTGTTCAAGCACTACTTCATGATAAAACTCTTAATATTGTGTGGAGTCAAGTCTGGATATTGTCCCTATTTTGTAATCTAAAGTATAAACTATATAGTGCGTGTAGTGTGACTTCTGAACATATTTTGATGCTGATCAGGAGAATCTGTGGTATAAAATGGCTTATATAAATGGCATTTTATATTTTTATTTGTCTGAAAAGGTGAGCAATGAGATCTAAAGACTATCAAAGCATTCTGGAGCTAAAGGTGCTGCTCAGTGTCAGAAAGCTTGGTTTCAGTTACAGGTCATGGGTCCTCTAACAGAATAGTGATCAAAAACACAGCTAAAAATACCAAGAATGGATCAGAACAAAACATTGGACCATTCTGAAGTGGTCTTCTAAGCCCAGATCTAAATCCTGTTGAACGTCTTTAGAAGGAGCTGAAACCTGCAGTCTGGAAAAGGAACCCTTCAAACCTGAGACAGATGGAGCAGTTTGTTCATGAGGAGTGGACTAAAATACCTGTGGACAGGTGCAGACGTCTCAGAGAGAGTTACAGAAATCACTTGACTGCAGTGATCGACTCAAAAGGTTGTGCAACAAAATAATAGGTTCAAGGTACCATCCTTTTTGTCAAGACCATTTATATTAATTTGTTTTTTTTAATTATTCTGTTGAACCAAAATTCAAAAGCAATGCTTGATTTTCATTACTTTAGTTTTAGTAAATTTTTGTCTTTTTTTTAGTTTTGTCAGTTTCAAGATATTTCAGTGACCTTTGTGGGTTTTTCTTTTTTAACAAAAGGGTACATTTTTGTTGTTGTTGTTTGCATTTGCCTATTGCTACAACAGTTTTGCACTGCACTAAGCAAAATGTAGCCTGGCACAGCACTTGCAGGGATCAAAATTCAATTTGTTTGAACTTCGATCATGGTGTACTGTAACGTTTACTTGTGCAGCCAATAGGCACACTAAACTGCTCCACACTGAGCTAATAGTAATCAGTCAAAGAACTACTTCAACAACCTGAAGTCCCCGCACTGCTGTCTGGATCATGGCATTTAATATACCCAAAATCAATTTCCTTGCCACTTCTCTCTCTCCTTCCTAAACATGACCAGAACATGTTTTTCAGTGAGACAGATGCATTATAATAGCCGACAGCCCTACATAAAAACCAGAAGTAAGCCAACTATGGAAAATGTAATTAAAACATGCCAATTTTAAAAGTATAGTGGGCCAGTAGTTAGATTTGTTGCATCACAGCAAGAAAGTCACAGGATCACCTCGTGCACATGTATTTTTTTTTCCAGCTACTCCGGTTTCCTCCCACAGACCAAAAACATGCATGTTAGGTTATTTGGTAACTCTAAATTCAACCTGGAGAGACTCACACAGAGACAAGCTGCAATTAAATAGTTTTATTAGACATGAAAGAAATAAGATTTTGGCGCTCAGACCCCGGCAGAAGACGAGGGTGTCTTCCCCGGGCTGGACACTGGTGGTGGAGGTTGAAAAGAGGAAGGAAGCTTGAAGGAGCTGGGACAATAAGGATGGAGAAAGGGCAGAGGTGGGTTGAAGTTCGGCTGGTGAACAGATGAAGCCAATGGATGGAGGTCCTTTTAAATGAAGGCTTGCTCGATGATTGGTTAGGACAAGGCGCGGTCTGATGCTGATAGGCTGCGGTAGAAGCGCATGACGCAGCGATTGGATGATGCAGGTGAGGCTGAAATAGGTTTTCCAGTTTGAATTTTCGCTTAGGCTTCATTTGTCTCTAGATGTGAGTGAGTATGTAAATTGTTGTTTGTCTCATTTGCCGCTATGTGGCTCGATGATGGACATGAAACCTGACCAGGGTGTCCCCCACCTCTCGCTCAGTGACTGATGGAGATAGGCACCAGCTCCCCATGACCCGGAAAGGAGAAGCAGAGATTTGTGTTATATGCTTAGTTTCTTTTTCATGTAGCTGTCAAAATGTTAAGATTTTCATCCACTTTTAGATTATTATCTGATTGTTGGTTGATAAAAACAGATAGCATAATTATTTTTTGCATTCTGAACTAAATTTAAACACCTCTGACATTTCCTTTTCATTACACACATACCGGTAGTCATTGTGGACGCAACAAAATTTTAGCTAATAATTAACTGGCATCCGTGGTTTTATGAACACTTGAAATGTAGTAATTACAGGTTACAATTTGCTGTATGCTCTCAGCGTGTCCTGTTCTGAATGTGTTCAACAGGTGTCTCTACATTTTCTCTCAGCACAGATCAATTTGTGTTAGGGTTTGGATCCATTTAGCTGCTGGGTGCAGCTTGATTTAAAAAAAAATGAATATGCCTAAATAGAGAAATTTGTGATTTGTTATTGTTCAGCCACAAATAAAAAGCTGCAATCAGAACCATCGGTTTAATGAGAGAGAATAATACACCAAATGTGCTTTTTGGGTTTTATTGTTTTAATTCAGCATGTGCTGCATGTGGTGTTCTGGTATTTACTGTAGGTATTTAGGTGATCAAAAGTAGGTTCTTTTTCATAATACTACTTGATAAAGTTAGCCACGTAGATAATAAATACTTTGCATTTGAACTGCCCTCAAAGGAAAAAAGCTGTCTGCATGGAAGACATTCTATTCTTCAAGGAGAAGATAAACAAAGGAATGCTGGAGACCCCAAATTGTCTTTTGTGGATGTTTTTGGGGCTTATGGGAGAGTCTCCAACAGCAACAGAGACTGAGAATAAGAAGAAATCGAAGACTTGACAAAAACAGAGTAATTTTATACTGAAACAGACTTGCTGGTGCCAGAGTCACTGACACGGTCATATCAGGAGTGAGCTGATAGCTGATAGTTTTTTTTTTTTTTTTTAAACTGTAGTAACCCCAGTTTGAAAAGTGATCCTGAGAGAGGCAATGGAACTTTTTCATCTTTTCCTCCAAAAACTGATTTGTGAAACTTCCAGGATCACTGCTGTGGTATACAGTAAATAAATCCCCAAAACAGCTAAATAAAAAATAAAAAACAATCTGAGATTTTGTGTATTTCAGTGTTAGTCTGCTAGACAAAAATAACATCCATTAAAGCAAAAGATTCTACTCATTTCTGATGGATGCAGGACTATAATCTGAATGGATGCAGTCAATACAGAAGGGGAAAAATTCAAAGTGAAAACAGGTTGCACTGTTTGTAGTTGACACTTTGTCCCTGATGGTTATGTTGAACAAGACTATAGGTGTCTGTAAGAGAGTTGTTCCAAGCCTGTTTGTCTGGAACACTTCTGCCCAGTAATAAAAAAAGGGAGAGTGCTTGTGAGAGGGTGAAAAAACATCTTAAAATTCAATCTTCTCTGAATGAAAGTGCACCCTCTGTCACATTTCAAATGGATCAAGACTATGTGACAAACCCACCAGCAGCTAAAATGACACTGTAGGGATGTGAAATTAATCATTAATAAATTATGTTCATTCCTCTGTCAAATATAAAAACTCAGAGGGAAGCCAATAATTCAGAGTATATTGGATCCATTTAGGAGAAACAGAGTTTAATTCTGACCAGATTAAAGAGGTAACAGACAATCTGAGGGGAGTGGATTGATGCTATCTTTAAACAACTCCAACAGCTCTTGAAAATAATCATTTATATTTGTTTAAAACTGTATTGTGAACCTAACTGTGATGAACCACTGTTAACCTGTCATGAACAAATTTCCAGTTTCTGTGGAAGTTCTGTATACTAATCTCTAATCTCACACACAGTTTTCATTAGTTTAAGACAACTGAAAAATGTGACTTTAAAATAATCATAAAGTATTCATAGCAGAGATGCCCGTTTTGAGTTTTATTTATTAGATTTAGTTTTTTTTTTCCCCTGAGTGCCCTACTTCCTGTTTTATTTTGTTAAAGTATTTCTTTTTGCACTTTTAGTCAGATGGCTTCTTGTCTTTTGTTACACCAGGTCTCCATTTCAAATGAACCCACCTGGAGCTCATTGTAATGATTCCTTCAGTATATTTATACTTACAGGTTTCCTTGCTTTCAGCCAAATCTTTATTGTTCCTAGTTTGTTTTTGCCATGGCGGTCTACACAAGTTTAGTTACTTCTAGTTTTAAAAAGTTCTTATAATTATCCATCTGACTGTCTACTAGGTTCTAGTCCTGTGTTTTGATCCTTAAACTCACCTCATGGATTATGATCATGTATATATAACATCCATCTTTACATTTATAATGGATTTTACAGATGCAAAATACAGTGTTTGCACAGCATATAAAATGTAACAAACAAATGTTTGCATGTCATACGAGACTGTACCGAAATCAAAAAAGTATGGCACAACATTAGTGACAACCTGCCACATCCCACTCTGATCTTCACTCTGCTTATAGGAGACCTGTTTTTATATCCGCCGTAACAACACCTAAAGTAGAATTATCTGTGTTGCCTGATTATTGGCAAGAGAACAATCCTCCTAAAATGGAAATCAGGAAATTTAATCAGCACTACACATTAAAAAAAAGGTTAATCCAATGTATTAATGGAAATGGTGTCTGCCTAAATCAAAAATAATTTTCATTTTTCAATTTTTATGCAGTCTGTGATCCTTCTACCCATCTGTTTTCTCCCACTTGTTCACGGTCAAGTTACAGAGATAACAGAGGCACCTCCAGCTCCACCTGGGGGGGTCTCACCATGTTTCCAGACCAGAGAAGATATATAATCCCTCCAGCAAGGTCTGGGTCTGCCCCAGGGTCTCCTCCCAGTAGGACATACTCAAAACACCTTTAATGGAAAGGCATTCTAATCAGGCGCCTGGACCTCCTCAGCTGACTCTTTTTGATGTGGATGAACAGCAGCTGTACTCTGAGTACAGCTGCTGAGCTCCTCTGTTCCTCTAAGGCTGGGTCCAGCCACCCAACAGAAGAAGCTCATTTTAGCCACTTGTTCACACGAATACTTGTGGCCCAAAGTTTTGAGACAAGTATTGGTTTTCATGAAGTGTGCCGGTTCAGTGATTTTAGATCTTTTTGTCAAATGTTTTTATGGTGCACTGAAGTATAAATACAAGCATTTTATAGGTTTACAGGCTTTTAGTGACAATGACATTAGGTTTATGCAAAGAGTCAAAATTTGCAATGTCAGCTCTTCTTTTTTAAGACATCTGCAATTTGCCCTGGCATGCTGTCAGTTAACTTTTGGGCCAAATCCTGACTGATGGCAGCCCATTCCGGCATAATCAATGCTTGGAGTTTGTCAGAATCTGTAGCTTTTTGTCTGTCCGCCCACCTCTTGAGCACTGACCAAAGGTTCTCTCACTTTTCAGGTCTGTAGAGATTCCTGACCATGCATCCAAAATACTGATGTTCTGTTCCCTGCTGCCGCATCATGCTGGAAAAGGCTTTGTTCATCACCAAATTGTTCTTGGATGGTTGGGATACGTTGGATGTTTAGATACCATTCGTTATTCGTGGATGCATTCTTAGACAAAATGATGAGTGAGAAGCAACCCTTCTGATGTTAGCACTCACCTTTGCTTTTCTGAACAATCTTTTTTCCAGATGCCCCAAACAACTAAAAAGATTCATCAGAGAAAATTATTTACCTCTGTCCTCAGTGATACAATCCTTGTACCTTTGCAAAATATCAGTCTGTCTCTGATGGTTTTCTTAGAGAAGCAGCTCCTTTGTCAAAGTCAAAAGTGTCCATTTTTTACCTGGTGTGAGAAGTTCTGCTCTCTGAGGTATTGTGAAAAGTGGATTAAATGATGTCGGCAGGTATACTGGTTATAAAGGTCCCCTGAGCAGGGGTCGGACTGGGACATGTTCAGCCCACCTGTGATGTGATGAAGATGAGTCACCAGATTACACTGAAACTCAGAGCCCCTTTGACTGGGGGGAGTTTGGGGGAGGGGGGAATCTGTTGAGGTAAAACCCTTTTTTTGAGGGTTAACTATTTCCACAAATCTCCTAAAACTGGAAGAATCTCAGAAAATAACTGAGGAACAGTTAGTCTTCGTCTGTCCTCTAAAATCACAGTTGCTATAATATTTACGCTCCCTCTAATTAACAGTTATTAAACTGGTGACATTTCGAGAACATTAGAAGGATATTGTGTTTGCTTTCCTCTTTTTTTTTTATCTTTTTCCCCTCGGAGACAATTATTCTCGTGCCACACGTGCGTGCGTAAAGTGGAAGACGGAGCGCGCGCACAGGCTGCACCTCGCTGCGGGAACAGCTGCGGTCAGACGCGTGATTCGGAGCGGGAGAGAGGGCTATGGACGATTTATCGACCGACTCCGTTTTATTCACAGGAACAGCTTCCCGTGTGGTCTACTTCAGTCTCATCCACGGTTCCGAGACCCTCCAAATCCCACCTGGAAATGAGACATTCAGGCACCTATAGGGTTTCGGTGCCTTCTGATTGCCTGGGAGACAAGAGTTAGATTTAATAAGGATTGTTTGATGTTGCAGTGGGATATGGCTCATCTCTGGGTTCAATAAGAGATCTTTTTTTTTAAGCGTCAGGCGGTGGTGGGGAGCAGCGGAGGGACCGGGGGGGAACTTTCTCTTCCAATCGGAGCTGTGAGAACAAGAGAAGCGCCATGGTGGTGAGCCGTCTCATGCTGATGCTCGGCTGGACTGTGATGTCCGAGCTCGCGAGGGCTCAGAATGACACGGAGCCGATCGTCCTGGAGGGGAAATGCCTCGTGGTGTGCGACTCGAACCCGGCCACGGACTGGAGGTCCTCGTCCTCTCCGCTCGGCATCTCGGTGCGCGCGGCCAACTCCAAGGTGGCTTTCTCTGCAGTCCGGAGCAACAACCACGAGCCGTCGGAGATGAGCAACAAAACAAGAATAATCTACTTTGATCAGGTCAGGACCATTTTTATAATCACTTATTACACCAAAAAGTGGCAAAAAAGCCATTTTAATTTCACTTTCAGCTCGTCTTTCTCAGATCTTAACCGATTGGCTACTTTTACAAATTATTTGTAATAACCCTTTACGGCTCAGTTTTACCTGCAGAACATTACCAGCTCAGCTTTTAGACTTTTTCTGACGCGGGCTGTAGATCCTGTTCACGCGCGCATTTGTGATCCCCCCCCCCCCCCCCCCCCCCCACCGCCCACACCCCNCACACACACACACACACACACAAGCAATCAGGTCCGAAAGTGACCGGATCAAGAAGCTCGGGGGCGGGCATCCCGCAGTGCCTCGCGCACGCACGCGCTCATCACTTTTGCCTCAGGCTACCACCGCCGCGCACGCGCACACCCTCGTCCGCGCGCTCCCCCTAAAAGCTCACCTACAAGCCGAACAGCTGAAACAACAGCAAACAGCAGGAGGTTAGTCATGCGTCGGCGGGCAGCGCCAGGTGTTTGGAAGCACATCACTGAAGCGATCCTCTGCCCTCGTGTTTGAATTGCACAGCATGATCTTTTGGCGTTTCTGCAAACGATCTGATTGGTGTGGATTCTGTTGCCATGAAAAGAAAAGAAAGAAAGAAAAAAGCATTAGTTAAAGAGCCTGCAGTGGTCCTGAATTTGAACATATGCTGACGGACTGAGGATGATGCTTTCCTACCTTATGGACCAAAAAAAGTTGACTTTCCATATTTCTTTAAATGTCGAAGCTGAATGTGACTGTAGTGTGATGCAAAACCTTTTACTGACACAACAAGACAGTGTTGAATACTTCGCAGAGTATGGTGACTGACATATTCAGGTTAGATTAATTATGGCAAGTACAAAATATGCCATTTATTTATTGATCACCTTCAGTTATTGGTTGACAATTAAAACATCGGACTAAAGTTTCTGATGCATTTCAAGTGGACAGAAAAAAACTCTTCTCCTTTTGACCATTGGTGGATTTTAATACGAAAGAAAAATCTGAGAGAACCATTAGAGTTTTGTTTTAGGTCCACTGAGAAAAGTTGAACGAAATGTTTTGTGAAGTGTGTCACTCTCAGTTTGTGTCTGATCCAGGAGGGAGACTGGTAGCAGCGAATTGTTCATGGCTGATTTCCGTTTTAAATATTTAATCTTAAATCCCTTTTGAAATTAAAGCCTTTATTGAAGTGCTGAATAAATAAACACGCCTGTATTGTTATTATTTTTTTTTCTTTTTGCTCTTTTTGTCGCTCCACAGGTGCTTGTGAATATAGGAAACTACTTCACATTTGAATCTGTCTTTTTGTCCCCAAGAAAAGGAGTCTACAGTTTTAACTTTCATGTGATCAAAGTGTACCAGAGCCAAACCATACAGGTAATATTTCTCTTTATTTTTTGCTATTAACACTGAAGTGTAACCATTTTTGTTGCACTGAAGCTCATTTCTGTGACAACATAGAAATTATTGGGGTATAGGCTGGTAACACATGTAACTAACTGAATACTACTACTGCTGCTACTACTACTACTAATAATAATAATAAGTAAATAAACAAATAAATAAAACAGCTTTTTAACATGTACAATAACTTTATATTTAATATTTACTTTTAAAATAAAGTACAACCTCAATTCCAAAAAAAGTTGTGTAAAACTGTAAATAAAAACAGAATGCAATCATTTTCAAATTTCACAAACTCATATTTTATTCACAATGGAACATATCAAATGTTTAAAGTAAGAAATTGTAAAATCTTTTCCCTAAAAATGGTAATTTTGAATTTTGTACTATTTATTTAAAAAAGTTGGAACAGAGCCATATTTCCTCTGTGAAGCATCTCTTTTTTTTAACAAGTCTGTAAACATCCAGGAACTGAGGAGACCAGCTGCTGAAGGTTTTAGAGTCAATGTTGTCGCATTCATGTCTGATGGAGTATTTTAGCTATTCAACAGTCCTTGGTCTTGATCTCTTTTATTTTTGTTTCATGATGTGTGAAATGTTTTCAATTATTGAGAGGTCAGGATTGCAGACAGGTCAGTTCAGCACCTGGACTCTTCTACTACAAAGTCATGATGTTGTAATGGATACACTATGAGGTTTAGCATTGTCTTGCTGAAATAAACAATGATTTGTAGAAGTGTTTCTGAGTCCATGCAGTGATGTCCAGAACAGAATCAGACAATGCAGAGCTGCCTGAGGACCTGAAGATCACAGGTGTCCAATACTGACTTTCAGTCTTGTCAGTTGAGCTCAGAGATTTCTACAGATTCTTGAATTTTTTCATATATTGGGTCTTGCCAATTTTCTGTTAAATTACATTATTCTCAAATTGTTCCAGTATGTTTAGATATGGTTTTTCAGATACTAGTGATCCTTTGTCCATCTTTACATCTGATAGCTTCAGGCTCTGTAAAATGCTCTTTTTTTACCCAGTCCTCTTACTGACCTGTTGCCAATTAACCAAATTAGTAGCAACATTTTTCTTCAGGTGTTTCTGTTTTGTACCACTTACTTTTACAGTTGTTTGCTGCCTCTAGCCCCACTTTTTGAACTGTGTTGCTGTTATAAAATTCAAAATGACCTTTTTTTAGTTTAAACTTTTAATATGTTTGCTATGTTCCATTGTGAATAAAATATGTTTATGAGATTTTCAGATTATTGGATTCTGTTTTGATTTACATTTTACACAAAGTTCCAACATTTTCTGAGTTGGGGTTTGATAAAATAGAAGTGTACTCACTGTATATATAAAATACTTTCTATGGAAAATAAAAAAACAGGGATTTTTTTCAGTACTGGCTTGAAATATCTGATTTAGAAATGAATCACAATTTAATGAGAGCTGAAACTCAACCTCAATACTTGAGTGTTATATAAAGAAGGCAACTCAGCAGTCAGCTAACTCCATCATCTGATGAATCATCTTACTGGCTAACCACGCTGCCGTATACAAATACTTTTTCTCTGGATGACGACAAAACATACAACACTCTCTTTATATACAAACCTGGGCAATGATGAGATGAGACATGGTTGTAAATGACTCAGAACTGGAGTAAATGAAATTAGATTGGTCGATTGATCGTATGAGAACCATGTTTATAGACAGCTTAGAATGAGCTTCATAAATAAACTCAGGTATATTTTTGGTTGATGTAAAATATCCCAGCCTGCAGCCTCAGAAAAAGGTTTTGGAATTTTGGATTGTTTCAACCCTGATTTTATATACCTGATTCACCAGTGACTTTGGTCCTGAAAGATATGTGGGCACAAAAAATAACACAAAGAACTTTACAGATGGTTCATCGATGTTTGTCAATCATGAGCACATTTCAGTGAATCAGATAAACAAAGCATTAATTTGTTGAATAAAATAAAGTCTTCACCAAAAAATGAAACCTTTCTTGGTAAAGTTTTGCCCTGTCAAATAAAATGGATGCAATGACACACCCACTGTCCTATTTCATGTTAAAAATTGGGTCCACTAACGAACACATCAGGACCTTTTTGAACAATAAACCATTGCTGACAAAGAAAGTCAAGTTTTTACTGCAGTAGCAAAAGTCTGCCTTCAAAGTCAAAATCAACTTTATTGTCAATACTGCTAAATGTGCAGAATTTACAGAGGATCAAAATTACATTTCCCCCACATCTAAAAAAACCCAGAAATTTAAAATGGTAATGGTAATAAAAATATAAAAAATAGAAACAACAACAAAAAACAAAACAAAAAACAAGATAGCATATATTATACATTAGTGCAAGTTGCATACTGTTAGGTAGATCATGCAAAGCACAGTGCAGTGTATGTGTTGTCCAAATGATCTTATGCTCAAATGAATTGACTGGTGCTAGTAGGATGAAGTGGGATAAGGGTTGGGTGGGGAGTCACTTTATTGGTAAAATGGATCAAAGTTTGTGGGGGCAGAGGGTAGAGAGGGGAGGGTAGATCAGGTATGGGTTCAGAAACCACTACAGCACTGCCAGGGCTAACCTTAAAAGAACCATCAGGAAGACCAGGGCAGGCTACAGGCAGAGGATAAAGCGACACTTCAGTGATAACGACCTACGTCAGACATGGCCAGGCATTTAACACCAGACGGCAATAATTCTTTTACAGAGGAGTTGATTACTTTGCTAGCATTGAAGTGAGCATCGCAGAGATCAGGAAGAGACTGATATGGACGTCAGACAGCTCAACACTGATAACAGGAGAGTGTTTCATGGTGTGGATGCCAGGCCCTGATGGTATGCCAGGGAAAGTACCCAGAAGTGTTTTAAGAAGCTAGTCTTGAGGCACATTAAACCCAATATCTTACTGAGCTGTGACTGATGAGGACTAATTGGCAAATGCTATTTGAGAGGAAGTCTCCAAAATGTTAAATAACATTTGTGGTGGTTCTCAATTTCCTTATGTGAGTTGCAAAGACTTGCAGCTTAGTGACTCGTAATATTAATGTGTTCATTCACACAACACCAAATACAAAGTGGGTTGAGGAGAGTACAATATGGGCGGAGATGGTAAACAAAATAATGTGCACGGACAAGAATAGAGTTTTGTAAGCAAAGCAAACAGAAATACACCTTAATTTTTAAAGATTAACTGCTCAGAACATGGCTGCAGAGCTCGCTTGTTGCTTGGTCGCAAACACTCAGAGAGCAGTGAGACTGCAACAGAAAGTTTTCCTCATTTCTCCCAATTTTTTCGCAATTGTGCGTTGCCAACTAGTCCTCAATGTTTGCAGCCCAGTGAGATACTACCTTAAACCAACATACTTATCAGCTCTAGTCAAGCATCGGTTTTCACATAGTGCAATAGATCAATGAATGGTGCCATGAACACAACACTACACACAACTCTGTCCCATCTGGAATGTTTAGGAATTTATGTGAGGATGTTCTTAAACTTTAGTTCAGCATGTATTACAATCACCCCCAGCAGATTTGAGAAAAACATCTGGGTATGAATCAGCACATGTGCAGCTGGATCAAGGATTTCTTAACAAACCATTCTCAAGAGGTCTGGATGAGGACTTACTATCCTTCCTCCCTATCCTGTTTTCCCGTCACACACATGACTGCATACCAAGCCACAGTAACAACATCCTCATTAAATTTGAAGGTAACACTTCTGTAGTAGGTCTAAGGAAGAATTGGGATGAATTTGCGTAAAGGGATGAGATACTGAGACTAACAGAAACTGGTGCTTCTGAAATAACCTGTCTAAAACAAAGGAGTTTATCATCAGGTTCAGGAGACAATGAGAAGAACTTGTCCCCATAGACATCAGAGGAGACAATGAGAAGAACTTGTCCCCATAGACATCAGGGGTGACATGAGGAAAGCCCAGCGATGCTTGTATTTTCTTTGAGCAATGAAAACCTTGATAAAACACATCAACTGCTTGTGTCTTTCTACTGCTGTTGTATTGAGAATAATCACATCAGCACAGAAAATCATCATACTCAGCTAAAAACACAGGACACTGTGCCTCTGCCCTGTGACAAACATCACCAGAGACTTATTACACCATGGTCACCGTTTTTTCACTATTTCCCTTTGGTTTCCTTAGAAACTCCCACTTCCAGACCTAACTACAGTTTTTATATAAGCGCCATTCGATAATTGACTTTTCTTATGTCTAATACAGTATGTCTGGTCCTGTGTGCATTAATGTCTCAAGTGCAGTTTAGATGGAATGTGCAGTTTTAAAATTGTATTGTTTGCTCAATATGTTTTGTGCTGTGAAACATGGCCTCTGTTCACTGGTTTTGCAACTGCCTCCTATTCATGCTTACCTTACTTATATTGGTTTTATGTTGTTTTTATTATTGCCTTTGTTTTTTATGTTCTTTTATGTCTTATGTGATCCACAAGAGAAATATAATTTTGTTGCACAGGGTGCATCTTTTGCCAAAGCCAACTTTATTTACTGCAGTGTTAACTAGCTTTATTTTGATGTAAACAAAACTTTGTGCTTTGCCCAAGTCTTCTATTATATCAGATGTCATTAACATTAGCCTAATGGATTAGGTTAGGTTACTTAATTTTGCTAACAACAAATAACAAAGATAAAATATGTCCAATAAAGCAAGCTCAGTGTGCAAATATACAGTGGCTTCAGAAAGTATTCAGACCCCATTCACTTTTTGCAATTTTGCTATGTTGCAGCCTGGAGCTACTAAAATTGAAATTCCTTTTTTTTGTCTTTTCTTATAACCTAAATTCATGCATTCATATAACATACATGCATTTATGCAGTAACTATTGCCTGGGTTTTTCACCAGTCTGAGCTTTATTGGAGAGTGGCAAACAGAGAACCACTGTTGAAGAAAACTCAGATTAAATCTTGACATGATTCTCTAAATAATCAATACAAACTCTAGTTGAGATTTAATCTGAGTTTTCTTCAACAGCGGTTTTCTGTTTGTCACTTTCCAATAAAGCTCAGACTGGTGGAGAACCTGGACAATAGTGGTTATATCTACAGTCTCTCCCATCTCACCTGCCGAAGCTTGGACCTCCTTCAGAGAGCTCACAGGTGTCCTGGTGGTCTCTCTCACAGTTCTCCTTCTTCACAGTCTCTCAGTTTGTGAGGACAGCCTGCTCTTGGTAGATTTACACGTCCCCTATACCTCCCATCTCCTGATGATGGATTTAACAGAACTCCTGGGGATGTTTAGGGCCTTGGAAATCCTTTTGTATTCTTCCCCTGACTTGTACTTTGAACTAGGACAGTCATTTTAAAAAGGGGGAATATTTATGCAACTACTTATTTTACATCAAATATTTTTAATTAATTGGTATTACTCTTTAGAAATTCAGTTTCACTTTGACAAAGAAAGTTTTTTTTAATATGTTTTGTAAAGAAGGCCAATTTATAGTGATCATGACTGATTTATGACAGCAATAAAAGCAGAAAACATTCAAGATGTGAATACTTTTGCAAGCCACTGTATATGCTGACTGTAAGAAACCAGATTACTTGGCTCACCCAAAGAACCAGCAAGTTCCAAACCCAGAATTCATTGCAACACCTATGTTTTTACCTTTTATACCCGATGCTAAAGTAGAGGTTAAATTTTTCATATATATTTTTTCATCCTTCTAGTTTTTTCAACACCCAAGGCAAGTTTTTCAGAAAACAATTTTTAAGATTTTGACAAAGCCTCTGGTTTTCTTTTTTAAGTATTTTGTAAAGAGATAAAAGGTTTTTCCAGAAAGTTTATATAATGTCAGATGATATTTTACATTTAAAGTTAAACTTTTGAGTGACAGAATAATGTGCAGTACTTAGTGATAGGCTGCGCTGTTGCTATTAAATTTTCAGATGTTTGCTTCATGTACCTTATAGTTCATGTTGCATTTGTCTTTGTTGTTTGCATGACTTCATCCAACAAGCAGAACCATAGCTGTAAGGTTTGCCTTTTAACATAGTTTTCAGTCTGGTTATATTGTGAGCTGAGTTCTTTAGTACTTCCATCAAAAAGCTCCTGTCAAATAGATTTTTGGAGAAAAATATGAATAATTACAGATACTATATTGTACAATGATATGACTCAATGAGACACAATACTATATACTTTATTGTCCCCTTGTAAAAAATTGTTTTGGACTCAGACGTGTCCCAATATCTGCTTCACAATAGATGTATTATCTATTAAATAAAGAGGAAACTAAAGTAATTGATCTGTTTTATTAAAGGCAAATGTTACAACTTTACTTCTAATGGATAGAACATTAGCTATAATATTGGTAGACTTTTGGACATTAGAAATGAAATGATAACCTTTTCCCTCCTCTACTTGTCCTGCAGCAAATTTACATATAACTGTTATGTTCCTTTCAAAATCTAGTCAACATGAACACAGTTCTGTTTCTTTCCTACTTCTCTACTGTTTGCTTAATACAAAACACTATGGAAATAAATGTTCAATGTCAAAATGGTTACAAACCCAAAATCTGTTTTATTCTCAAATTATATAATAAGTACTCATGAGTGGCAAGATTTACAAAAAACTTATTTGTGCATGAGTTCAACAAAAATTGATACAAACAAGTAGTTTGTGCTAAAAGATAATTGCCATCTATTTCCCTTGCAGTGTTGCTAAATGTCATGTTTTTTTAATCTCCAGGTGAACTTGATGTTGAATGGGAAGCCAGTCATCTCTGCCTTTGCAGGCGACAAAGACGTAACTCGCGAGGCTGCTACCAATGGAGTTCTACTTTACCTCGAGAAAGAGGACAAAGTTTACCTAAAGCTGGAAAAGGGAAACCTAGTCGGTGGATGGCAATACTCAACGTTCTCTGGCTTCCTTGTTTTCCCCCTGTAAAATGGAAAAAAAAAGTTTTAAAAAAGGCAAGAACAATTGTAAGCCTAATGACTTCTTCATAATGTGTTGTCAAAGTATAATCAAAACATTGCTGCTTCATCTGTTGGATTTGGCTCAATGGTTGAAAAATGGGAAATGGAAAAACATCACAGCATAGAAAGGAAATAAGACTTTGGAAATTGCTCACATTCTCTGGAGGTGTCCTATTCAGATGAAAGAGACTTTAAATGTTCCTGATCACTACCATATGTTACTGTCACTCAAAGTGCTCCAGAGAGGTACCCTAACACATTGTGAAGGTACACTTTACACTTTGAGATGTTGATATATATATATATTTAAAAATATATATTTAATTTATTGACAACTGTTGCATTCAGTTACATTTCATTGTACTTGTATTACTTGCTTGTTAGCCGAGTTATTTATCAAATTGGCCAAAGTTTACATATGTCCAGACCAGGTTGGTCAAAGGAAATGTTGTCGCAAAGATCAATGATCGTCAACACAATTATGTTTTTTAAGGAATTTATTTCACTTCATTTCTCAAAAAAGACTACCCATTAAGTGAACCAATTTATTGCAGAAAATGTTTACCAGAGGCATTGTGCAGTTGCTGAATGGGTCTCTCAGTGAGATGCATTAGCAATATGTCATTTAATACTAATAGGATCTATAACTACATTACTCAAAAGAGCTCAAAGTGGCCAGAAAGAGACAAAGAACCAATAACATAAATATTGTGTTCACTTGCCTGTTGTGTTATAATCCACCCATCATCAGACCTCATGTTGTTTCTGTTTAGTTGGCTCACTGTGCCCCTGAAATGATAATAAACCACTTGAATATGTAAATTGTGTAAACAGATGTAAGCCTATGTATTTGTCAGATACGAGTTGACTTATAACTTTAAGCAGGTTTTGGTGACATCCATTTACTCAAACAAGTAAACAAGTCACTGGACTGATTTGCTAAAATATTGATTTTAAAACAACTGCACATAATTTGAAATCAGTTTAGCCTTTAATGCCTTTTAAAAAATCCCTGCATTTAAACAATCAGACATTTTAGCTTTTATTGAAAGGCCAGAAATACTGGTCATTGCTGCTAGAGGCTTATTATACTACAGCCCCAAAGAACTCAGAATATGAAAGTCCAAGCTAACAAATTTGCCATCTCAACGGAAAGGTTCATTATATATGTAATTTCTGTGTTGTAAGTTTGTTTCTACTGCCTCAAAGTGGGCAAGAAATGAAATAAGGCATGCTAGGAAGTAATAGGGATTTGGTCAACCAGTAACTGTAACAGTATTTCCAGCTCTTGGTCCTTTGGGCACACTGCTTTACATGTTTTAGATGTTTCTTGTGGTTAAAAATGATAAGTCATTACCATACTACTACACAGCTCGATGACAAGCTATTCATTCATTTGAATCAGGTGTGTATGGGCAGGGACACATCATGAAGGACAGTGTGCTCTCAGGACCAGTAATGGAAGACTGGGTTAAATTATGGTGAAGTGTGCTAAATGCTAAAATGCAGGATCAATATTTCATAGCAAGAGGAAACATTTGTAAAAAACAAAACAAACAAACAAAAAAACCCCACCCTAAGCAAATCAGAGATGGTGCTACTAAATTTACTACCAGACAAATGCAGTCAATTAAATATTTCCTATTGTTATGTTGATAAATAGCTCAGATAAAGTTATTTTCTTATGAATTGGATATGCTAAGAAGAGGTTATAGCACGTAAACGTACTACTTACACTTGTCAGCTCAGAGTTTGTGCTCATAAGGAAGTTGTATGGACTTCTAAGGACTTCAGTTTGTGGAAAAGCTAAGATTTTATGTGAACACAAAATCATTCTATAGCTGGTGCATACACAGCTTCTGCCTGAAAGTAATAAATTAATAAACTCTTTAAATGTTGCACCTGAGCTCAGTTTTCAATTACAGTATGTGATGGCCTCCCCATATGTGTATAACAGATGTTGACATATATCCTGGAAGTTGAAGCCGAAGTGGGTACAGCGTCCCCAAAACATGGTCCCAGTATAAGGTTTAAGTCCTGCACGCTTGGGACTTTGCCTTTTTTTTTAAATAAATAAATAAAACACCTCAACAATATTATTTTCTGGTGTTAACTCTTGCTGGTTCATGCAGTTTTGACTTTTTTGCTTTATGTTCAAATATTTTGTAATCAGTCATTTCATGTTTAAACAAAGTTAATGTGGCGTCATGATTATGTGTGGGGGAGGAGGCAAGACTAAAGGCCCAACATCCCTTCTGTGCAGACTCTGGTCCCAAAAACACAACTTGGCAACTTTTGTAACCCGGTTTCTGCTTGCTTCTAGTTGAGAAGGTGGGGACACTTAGTCTAGTAATATAATACATGTCCATGGTTAACACCTGCTATTTAAATCTGTCTTTAGCTATCAGATTGCATTGAAATAGTGCTAAATATAAGTGTGAATGGCCTCAGTGAGCACGGAGAATGTTTTAACTCAAAACCAATTTTGGAGGTGTTCTAGACCCATTTTATCCAAATTAGTTTGGTAGTCTGAGTGCAATCTGCCTGTAGGACCTCCTACTGAACTGACGTAACCCCACACAAGCAACAGATATTACCTGAACGTCTCAAAAAGTTGGAGTTGGTTGGACCCTGTGTGGTCACTGTGAGCCATAATGTGCTGTATCAATCACAGAAAAAAGTCTGAGCAGCATTATGTTGCATTTTCTTCATCTAATTAAACACAGCTCTGATGTTATGGTCACAGTAAAGCTGTGGCGAACAGATGACGGCTGTCAGCACACTGTTTCACTGCACTGAATTTAAAAGTCACAAATCAATCCATTTGATTTCTCACTTATTGTGTCTGTTAAGGCTGCAGCATACTTCATGAGAAGTCAAGAAGTCAGTTTGAAAATGACTTTCAAAATGTTTGTTTTCAGACAGACCTTTCATAGTCTACGAGACACTCGGATCAGAACTCCCAGAAAGCTCCTTCCTCCTTCTACAGCATTAAAATGTATTTTTCCTGCTGGGTTCTCAACTCTCCTGTCCTACAGATTTTGGCTTCCTTTACCCTGACCAGACGTGTTTATTAAACTGACTGAGACAGTCACAAAGAGCCGCCTGTGTCTCTGCACGGTCTTTTTAAGTTCATATAAGTTTATAAGTTTTGCAGGAACAGTTGTAAAGAGAGCTGTATTTTCTCACTGCCTTGGCCAGCTGCTTCTCTGCAGAGCAGTAGAAGCAAAATGACTCTATTAAAGATCACCGGCTTTTCGAATAAACATAAATATGCCCACAACAACGTCTGACCAATGACACAATACTTGGTGCAAACATTGAGAAACAGTTCGGCCCGGGCCTTGTGAACAAAGATGCTACAAGAACAAAATGACGCAGTTTTTGTCACTCAACTACGTGAATGAGAGCCGACTTTGTGACTTGTCATGGGGTATGGAAAGGCCTTTAGGTGAGGTGCAATAGCTTGGTGATCAGTGCTGAGGTTTTGTAATCCTAAGGTTTGAGCTCAGATTGCATCAGGAAGGGCATCTGGAATTAAGAGGCAACTCTACAAAACTGCAACTCCAAAGGCTCTGAGACATATTTTTTCCAAAAATGGATAGTTTAGATGTCTGAAAGTAATACAGTTTTGACTGCTTGCAATTGAATCACCCAAGACAGATATTAAATGGCAGGTTTGAACAGGGCCTTGTAGTCAAACCTAGGACATTGTGTTTATACAGCATATTATTTTATAGTGACGCAGTAACCAGTTTTTTCATTAGTTTGTAAATTTCTGAAGTGTTTGGGTGCTCATGTACACACCAGATCTATGTTTCTACATGCTGACATACTTTCATCACTGACTGATAAGTTGCCTTTAGTATCACTGTCACATATTGTGAGAAAACAAGGAATGCTGAGGTGACATGGCCTTTCAGGTAAAGAAGGGAAGTAAAGTAGTGATCATGACAAGCCTCCTCACAATTTTCAATGTGTCACGCATCAACAGCTGCATGACAACAACAACAAAAAAGGCTGAGACTTAAACTGCAAATATATTCACAGATAAAGCACTGTTTGTAAAGTTTCTCTTATGACTGGCTGCATTTATCAAATATTATCATGCTGTGTATATTTATTTTGCTGAAATTACTAAAATCTATATTTTGAGTGTCTAAATTACATAACATTTGTGTTTGCTCACTTTGGTGGAGTCATAATGTCTGCTGAAGATGGACAGTGCTGCTAAAATGCCTATTGCTTCAGTAGTTGACTATTTTATTTGTTACAAAAACTTTTTTTTTTTCAGGTAATGTTAAATTGTATACATCAGTGTATTTGTGTATTAAAGAATTCTGACATTGAATGATAAATAAAAACTGTTTTTTTAAAAACGAGTCCATTATATTATTTTAAAGATATATTTTCAGTTGTCATGATCAAAAATTACCAAGATATACATACATTTCTTCTGAGATAAAACTTTTGAGTGTGACAAAAATATGATTTACACTAAAACCTTTAATAATAATGTCAGTTATTTTCAAGATGTGCATACATATTAATCACTTATTAACTAATAATGAGCCTTTTAATGCCTTTTCAACACCAATAACTTCTTTAATTTCATTTTTTTATACATTTATTAAACTGCAAACTTCAACCTCTGTAGCCATGTGTGTCATAACTGATATATTTTTTAATATATAGATTTTATCTGCCTAAAATCAGGGCAGGTACTTCATGATGATGGGCTAACTTTCTTATCTCACGTTGAGAAGGTTGTGTGTTCAAATCTTTGCAGCAACTTTTCTGTCTGCAGTTTGCATGTGTGAGTTTTCTACAGGTACAGGTGTATCCCATTTTTTGAAGTTACATGGGTAGGGGGTACAATAAATTTGTGGTAAACCACTGAGTCTGACATAATTGGATTTAAACACAATTTAAAAAGAAGACGCACTATTAAGATGCATATCACTATATACAGAGGGGTGCAAGAGTATTCATCACGCTTGTTTATTTATTTTTTTCCATTTTGTTGCCTTGCAGTGTGGAATTCAACTGGATTTTTAATTTGATTGAAAGCAATAATTCTACAAAAATACTTCAGATTAATGAAGGCAACAAATCTTCTTTTAATTAATTCTAAAAAGATATAAAACTGAAAAGTGGTGTATGCTACGTATTCATCCCCCAAAATTCAATACTTTGTGTCACGACCTTTTTGTAGCTGTTAGAACTTCAATAGTTTTCAGGTACATATGTCTCTGTGATCTTGGCACATCTAACCACTGAAATTGTTGTCCATTTTTTAGGTTGAATGGCACGACTTGTGTATAACAATCCTTAAATCCAACATGAGGTTTTCAAATAAATTAAGGTCTGGGCTTCGACTCCATGATATTTAACTGGTTCTCCTTAAACCAATGGAGTGTTGCTTTAGCAGAGTGTTTCGTCTCAGTCTCAAATCTCTGAAAAACTTTAACATTTTCCTCTCAAGAATTTCTCTGTATTTTGCTCCATTCTTCTTTCCTTTAACTCTGACAAGTTTCCCAGTTCCTGCTAATGATAAAGATCCCTGCAACAGGATGCTGCCACCACCATGCTTCACCCTGGAGATGGTGTTCTCAGCAATATGAAAGGTGGTACATTTTCTTCAGACACAATGTCCTCATGGTGTCTCATCTTACCACAAGCCCTTTTTCCACATGTTTGGTGAAAAAATTTTCAAACAGTCCAGCTTTTTACATTTTATTAAAGCAAGGTATTTTTCCAGGCCACTCTTCCAGGAAGCCCAGCTCTTTGTAGCTGGTCCTGTAGACAAATTCTCCCATCTCTGCTGAAAAGCTGCCAGATTCATAAGGGGTTTCTTTGGTCTCCTGGATATTTCTCTCATTAATGTCCTCCTTACTCATTCTGTGAGTTTTGGTGGACGACCCTCTCTCTCTCAGCAAAGGGGCTGAATATTGATATATAATTTTTATGAAGCCTAGGCGTAAATTCAGACTGGAAGACCTGCTTCAGCCTCACCTGCATCTAATCGCTGCCTTGAGCACCTCCACTCCAGCCTATCAGCATCAGACCACGCCTCCATCTCAGCCCATCAGCATCCGACCG
>NC_051437.1:5902962-5916994 GCF_001649575.2 Kryptolebias marmoratus | reverse complement strand
CTTCAGCCCACCTCCACCCCTTCTCCACCTCCAGTTTCCCAGCTCCCTCAAGCTTCCTTCCCCTCTTCGACCTCCACCAACAGTGTCCGGCCTGGGGAAGACGCCTCTAATGCTCAACCTGAGCTTCTCCTCGAAGCAAATTGCTATTGTCGACACTCGCGTCTTCCGCCGAGGTCCGAGCGCCAAATATCTTATGTCATTCATGTCAAATAAAACCATTTAATTGCAGCTTCTCTTTGTCGTGAGTCTCTCCAGGTTGAATTAGTTTTTGATACTTTTTTGAAATGATTAAAAACAGGTTTGTTTCCCCTTATTTAACTTAATTAATCTAGACTATTGTCTGGAGTAGAATCATTGTTTTTAATCAAAATGCAATTAAATTCCAGGTTATAAGACAACAAAACAGAAAGGTTACCAACCACTGTCTGTTTTGTTAGAAAATAATTTTCAGTCACAGTAAATCTGAATGTCTTCTAACCGACTGTTCAGTTCACAACTCCAAGAAAAGTTTACTAAGTATTTTGGTTTTCATTTTTAGGACACAGATTAGAGTATTAGAGTATTTTCATTTTTAAAAAAGCAAGGCTGGAGAGTACAAAAGAGAGTGTTTCTCCTGCACTGCACGTATCTGTGTGCATAGCTCTTGCTTCTAAGCACATTGTATTCACTTAAATCTCTGTTATTTCATATTACCTAGTGACCTTTTAAACCAAAAAAATGTTTCGGCTGTAGTTTTGCCACTGTGGATGTATCTTACTTGCATTAAGATACCAAATTGAAATATTATTAAAAAAACAATAACAACAAAAACAACCCCAATATTATTTCTTTGATTTTTGTCTTTCTTTCTCTCTTTTAAACCAGCCAGTGATAGGAGGATGAGCTCTGGGAAATGTCCCAAATCAAAGTAAACTGATGAGTATGCAACCTCAGGCTCTGTGGAAGCTGGTGCTGTATCCCTCAGATTATATCCATGTAGAGACAAGAGAGGGTTGTTTTCATCTTTAGCTGTAGTCGTTTGCTGGTCTTGGTTTTCTGAGATTTCTTTCTTATGGGGAGGCCCTAGAATATCTGTCAGTATTTGAAATGCACATAGTGGTAAAATATTTATGTTTACAGTCAAACCTAGTGATTTCTAAATGCTGTGCACATTAACTTATTGATACCAGGACGGCAGAATCCATCAAAACAGATTTGGAAAATTGATAAGTCGCAAAAAGATGAAAACCTTTTTCATGGTCTTAAGTGCGAGTTTAGTGTAAACAAGCCTGATGGCCAGATTGCTGGTTGTCCATGAATTTGTATGACCACTTTTATACAACACAATCAAAGAAAAAAAAAATCAGCATGGCTCTGAATGAGTCATTCTGCAGTCATTAAACTGCCAGTCAGACTTGTTTGAAAATACTGTGGTGCTACACTTCAATAAATACTGATTATTTTGAAATTAAAAAGTTCTTTCTTATGCTCAATTCATATATGCTACACACGATTACATTATTAATAAATATGCAGAGGTTTTATAATAGCCTTTAATGACATGCTCATTAAGTTGAGATGAAAATTGTAGCATCTGTGTTGAATCTTTGTGTTCTGAATGTTTATGTTGAAAACCAATAATACCCTTAATAACAAACCTGACTGTGGAATTATTTACCGGGAGATTATTTACCTCTGTTTGCGTGTGTACTCAGACAATCAGACTGTTTATGAGATAAAGATCCTGCCAGAGACTCTATTCAAGAAAAATCTTTTCATTTTGCATCAGTTTAATTAAAACAGTAGAGAATCATCCTGAGAACCTAACACTTTGATTTTGTGATGATGTTTGCAGCAGCACAACACTTAGAAAAGAGAATTTAGACAATTTGAAGTTTTACTGACCTCAGAGCTGTGGTGGCAGGTGTGTGGTGTTGAATTTCAAACTTAACTCTGACCTTTAAAAGGGTGTCTTGAAGGGCAACGTTGAGGTGTTTTTGAATGTGTATAGTGTTTTAACATTGTAGCACTTAAAACAGATTGTTTTCAGCCCTCAGTTTTAGTTTTGGAGAACCATTCACTTTGATTGCATCCTGTGGGACATAAACACCTGAACAGAATAATAACTCAGCAATAATCCAGGTAAAACAAAGCATAAGGCACCTCTGAGTACACACACAAACTCACGCATATACATACCCGGTGATAAAATGTGTCCACAGTGGTGCATTTTTAAGCAAACACTTTTTCATGAAGATGTTCATTTGCTCCCCTCTTTTTTTCCACTTCTTGTAAAGTGGATGAAGCAAAATGAAATTCTATCTAAAGAGCTCCACAGTACAAAGGTAATCTCTGCCAAGAATTATTTTGATTATTGTTGCCATGGACAGCGACACCCGGTCAGAAAATGTAAGCAGGGAATGCAGGCTGACATGATTTGGATTCATAAACATGTGTTAGTGGGGTTGTAACAACATGATGGCATTGCATACAAATATCCATCCATTTTCAACTGCTTATCAGAAGTTGGGTTGCAGAGGCCAAGGAAAGAAGATTAGCCATTCCTCTCCTCTGATCAGTCAGGGAATCCCAATGCATTTCATGGCCAGAGAGGATTTAAGCCACTATCTCAATGGGTGGCCATTGTTGGAGAGAATAAGTGAATTTTCAGCTGCAGTCTCACTGAATTTTGAGTGGTTGCAATTGAGTGCGGCTGTGGTTTGTGCAACCAATTTTTGAAAATCATAACCTATTGTTAGAGTTAGTCTGTGATGCAAGGAATCACCACAGCCAGAGCCCCAAATTTGTCTGCGAACTGGCTTCCATGACACCCAACCTTGATGACTCTCCCCACAGGTGGTGGGCTCACAAAGAAGTGGCTTCATGATGTTTTTTTGAGGCTTGACTTCCCCCAGGCCCAGTTCTAGGAAAGTGCCCCTTTTTCCTTCTTTCAGGTAAGGTATCCTGGCAAATTGAAAATTTTCCTATAAGTCTGGCTCTTACCCTGGGGACAATTTGCCATAAGAGACCCAACTGGGGCTAATGCCGCAGTCAACATAGACCCCAGGATCACAGGAGTACTCAAACCCTTCTACCATGTTAAGGATATACTCCCTCCGAGTTGGGGATGAGTCTTTGCCTCAAATAGAAAAGTTTCAGCATGTGAATGTTTTGTTTTTGTTTTTGTTTGTTTTGTGATTAGGACTAAAGAAACAATGAGAACTTTTGAATTTATAGCAGGCTGAGTAATAACAATTCATCAGGCAAAGAAATATTTTGAACTGCATAAATTTGACTGGCAATTTGGATGTTTAAGAACTGGGCAAAGAGCTAATGATTCTGGAGTTTTAGGGGTTGAATAAAAAAATATTGCATTTGAAGCTTTTTTTTTTTTAACTAAATAGACAACTATGTACTTTGTAATCAAACCAAATTCAGATGAATTTGGAAGAAAATTAAATGTATGTCAAAGTGATAAAATGAAGAAGTGATCAAACTTCAATCAATGCAAAGTTAATAAAAAAAGTTTACTTTTAGACTTAATTTTGGGGTATCAGATTATTTGCATATGCAATGCACATATTGTGCGAAACAACACTTAAACAAGTACTACATGTCAGCAACTTATTTATTTATTTATTACCAGATTCGTGAAATACTCAGAATCAGTTGTTTTTCTTATTCATTGATAAGATAAAAACAAACAAACAAACAAACAAAAAAGCCCCTTACATCCCTAACCAGGGACATGGTTTTGAGTGGGCTCAGAATAGGTAAAGCCTACCCACTTTTTGTCAAATAGCTTTCTTATTTTTTCTTTCCTCTTAATTATTAAAAAATATATACTACCAATTAAATAACCTTTCTAAATGATTTAAATACCACTTTTGTTTTTAGAATTTAGACTTTAGACTTTTTAGACTTTATTATCCCTAAGGAGAAATTCTTTTTCAAACTCCCATCACCAAGTACAATGACATACAGCATGAAACAAGCATAACATAACACCATCACACAAAGTTCAAAATAAAATTGTATCCTCAGCAGGGCCTGCTATTTAGGGCCACTATAATTGTGGGCATCAGACTTTTTTTAAAACTAGCCTTCCTCCACTGTAATGTCACATCTGCGCCCCGAGGGCAGTAAGGTGAGGTGTTCCTGTAATGGATGACTAAAGTCCTGTATTATTGATAATGCAATGCATTCGATGGCCTTATTATTGAGTTCAGAAAGATTAGATGTGGCCAGACCGATAACTTTTGCAGCAGTACTGGTCATGCATATGAGTTTAGTCTGATTTTTAACAGTAAGCATGTTATAAAAACAGGTAGAGCAGTACAGTAGAATGGATTGAATAATACGTTGGTACAGGAACAAAAGGAGGCATGGAGCAACATCGAGTCCCTTAAGTTTCCAGATGACTGATATTCTCTGATCACTCCATTTTTGATTGTCTGTAATGTGCAGATCGAAGGTAAGTTTTTTACCCCAAGATATTTAAAGCTGTCAACTATTACTACAGTTTGATTGTTGATGATAATAGGGAACTGAGGGGTAGGAAGACTGATTATTAGTTCTTTTGTTTTGGCTACATTAGGGTAAAGATGACTATTACCACACCAGTGGGTGAAATGGCTGATGGTGTTTTTGTAGTCCAGTACAGAGAGGTCATCTGTGAGTAGAGCAAGGATGGCTGTGTCATCAGAATATTTGTAATAAATGGTCCTGGGGGACAGACTGATGCAGTCATTGGTGTGGAGCATGTACAGAAAAAGACTCAGCACACAGCCTTGTGGGTCTCCTGTATTCCTGATAAGTATTGGTAATGTGGTTGAACCCACCCGTACTGCTTGTCGTCTATTGCTCAGAAAATTATAAGTAAGAATAATCAATCGGGGAGTAATATTGAGATGGTGCAATTTCTGCATCATCAGGTGTCTTTGAATTGTGTTAAAAGCAGAACTGAAGTCCATGAAAAGTATCCTGATATAATGGTCAGGAGAATCTATAAAGTAAAGAAAAGTGTTTTGATATTTTATATGGCTGCTGTGTCTGAAGCTGGTTCACTTGGTTTTCAATGGCTATTTAATAAAAAATTATTTGCTAAATATTTTTCCTAACAACTGAATGAGGTTGCACATTTATTAAACAACATCTGATGAAAGTTTCATGGCAATATTTCAAAAACACTGAAGAAATTATGTCAAATTTTGTGACAGGTAACACATTTTCACATTGTTCAGTGTAAACTCAAGGTCGTCAACTAAAACAGAATATTGGATTTTAAAATGCTTTAATTTGTTCAAATTCAAACCCTTTCAAATTAAATTATAATTTTTTAATAAACTTTGTAAAAATTTAATTATAACAGTTTCAAGTTTCTGCCACTGTTTTGTGGGTCAGAAGCAGAATAGTTTGGGATCCACTGTTGTAGAAAACAAGTAAACACAGTTCCATTTGTTTTCCACTTTGTGGTAAATTTGGTCATCCACCCACTTTCAGTCAGGCTCACTTGTAAACTTATTTCTGACTACACCACTGCTGAAGACAAAATGATTAAATGAACACCAAACAGGGGTCCTGAGCATTTGGGCATAAATGCTCAGTTTGATATTGGAGGTGTAACCTAAACTGCTTCCTGTGAAGCTAAAGACCCCACTGACTTTTTGACCTGTATTAATTTCTCTGAAATTATTCTTGGAAGTTATTTTTTCTGTTCCAAAAACAAATTTCACTTGCCTCACATAATTTTAACACAGCACTTGCATTTAATTGTAATCTAACTACTGGGGCGATTTAATGTATAAATAAGCTGTTCTAAAACCAATAACATCATAAAAACACAATTAAAACAGATCCTGTGGAAGAAGAGAGGGTTAGTGCACAAAACACTTGAACTCACAGTAGATTGGTTGTCTATCTAAAAGGAAAACAATTCATGAACAGATGAAAACAAACATTCTTACTGATCACATGAATATAAAACCAATCTGAGTCTTTCAGTCATGATTAGAGAAGAGAATATGTGAAGGTCAGATCTGTGCACTAGGTCTGTCTATGTGTAAGAAAGAAGCGGTGTAAGCTCATGCTACAAGTCATTAAATTGTTGCTGTCTCTGTTGGCCAGGAAGATGTTTTAAAAAAAGAAAAGTAATGCATGCAAAATATTTTAAATAACATGGTATTTCTTTTTTCCTTTTCACATTTTTTCTTATCCTTCAGTAAATTGTGGGTGGGTGTAGTAGAGGCTCCTGAGCATACAGTAAATATCTGTTGTGGTCCTGGGGGCATATTCTGAGTTTGTCCAGCAGGGGGAGTCCTGGAGCCTTCTGGAGAGCGGCTGGGCAACTAGTCTGCAACACCTGGAGCCAATTTGGTCTCATCAGTGGAGCAGCATATAAGGAGCTGGCTGACATCTCTTCAGTGCCTGAGTGTTAGCCCAATGTGGTACTTCAAGCCATTCAAATCTTGTTGCAGAAACTTGCTTAAGAACCTTGTTGCATTTTTGATCCCCTGTGTTTTTGACTCCTCCTACAGGTGCTGGTCATAAAATTAGAATATCATGAAATAGTAGATTGATTTCAGTAATTCCATTTAAAAAGTGAAACTTGTATATTATATTCATACATTACATACAAACTCATATATTTCAAATGTTTATTTCGTTTAATTTTGATGATTACAAAGGACAACAAATGAAAACAAAAGCTCTACGTACAGAACCGTGTGTGAGACCGAATGAGCTGTTAAAACCTTTTTTAACTCACAATGGCCGGAGGAGAGCAACACGTTGATTTGGCTGGTGATGGCAAGGCTGTTTTCAAGACAAACTTTTCAAGAAAAGCTAGATCTGGTTAGAGGAGGACAGCTGACCCCCGAGCTAGCTAACCTGTCCCAGGTGGGGAAAAAAGGAGAATGGACTTTGTGATGAAATAGGTGTTTTGGGAGACTCAGCCATTTTGGTGAGTGCAAACATTGTATTTATTTTATTCTATTTTATTTACTTTTGAAAGTAGCATACCAGATATGTTTTAATTGCTGATGCAGGTTTATTGATTTTTAAAATCCACCGGATAATAGCCCATTTTGTACACAACTGAGGTGATGCAATGCCAAGTAGTGCTTAAGTGTGTTTCTAACTAATCTCCAATCCTGGTGTTATAAATGCTGGCATAATGAAAGGTATTTATTGACTAAGTTGGACATCACTGAAGGCCTAAGAGTGAAATGCACCGCCCGCCACTGCTAAAATGAATTAACCAACCAATAATTAAAATATAACATCTATAATGTTTTTCATGTTCTAGGCTTGTCGATCAATTTGTATTTATTTTAATTGTATATTTGTTTAAAAAAGTATTACAAAAGTGCCTTTTTTGTAAAACTGTAGTTGTGTAAATATCTGATACAAATATCTTACGGTATTACATAATAAATAGCCATAATTTCAACTTTCCTGTCAACGTTAATCTTTTTTTTTTTCCTAAATCATGGTTGGCCACAGCTTCTAGGCGATTATGGTCCACCATACAGCATCTTAGGAGGGGAAAGCAGTGTGGCACCAACACTGTTTATAGTGGAGGTGGTGTGTTTCTGACTTCTAATCGGGACGTTGTGGCTCTGGATGTTGTAGGGTTTTGTTGGCTAACGCGACTCTGCAATATTGCGTGGACATCGGGGGCAGTCTGAATTGGCAGACCGGGGTGGTGGTCCCCTTATTTAAAAAGGTGGACCGGAGAATGTGTTCCAACAACAGAGTGATCACACTCTTAACCCTCCCTGGTAAGGTCTATTCGGGGGTTCTGGAGAGGAGGGTCCATCGGATAGTTGAACCTCGGATTCAGGAAGAGCAGTGTGGTTTTCATCCTGGTTGTTGAACACACCAGCTATACACCCTCAGCAGGGTCCTTGAGGGTGCATGGGAGTTCGCCCAACCAGTCTACATGTGTTTTGTGGACTTCAACTTCAACATGGCGTTCAACCGTGTCCCTCACGGAATCCTGTGGGGGGTACTCCGGGAGTATGAGGTACCGGGCCCTTTGATATGGGCTGTTAGGTCCCTGTATGACCGGTGTCAGAGCTTGGTCCGCATTGCCGGCAGTAAGTAGGACTCATTTCCGGTGAGAGTTGGACTCCGCCAAAGTTGCCCTTTGTCACCGATTCTGTTCATAACGTTTATGGGCAGAATTTCTAGGTGCAGCCAAGGTGTTGAGGGGATCCGTTTTGGTGGCCTTAGGATTGCATCTCTGCTTTTTGCAGATGATGTGGTCCTATTGGCTTCATCAAGCCGTGATCTACAGCTTTCGCTGGAGCGGTTCGCAGCCGAGTGTGAAGCAACTGGGAGGAGAATCAGTGCCTCCAAATCTGAGGCCATGGTCTTGTGCCGGAAAAGGGTAGAGTGCCTTCTCTGGGTCAGAGAAGATGTCCTGCCCCAAGTGGAGGAGTTTAAGTATCTTGGGGTCTTGTTCACAAATGAGGGAAAAATGGAGTTGGAGAGCGATAGGCGGATTGGTGCAGAGTCTGCAGTGAAGCGGGCTGAGTCAAAAGGCAAAGCTCTCGATTTTCCGGTCGATCTACGTTCCTACCCTCATCTATGGTCACAAGCTTTGGGTAGTGACCGAAAGTACAAGAGATCATGAATACAAGCGGCTGAAATGAGTTTTCTCTGCAGGGTGTCTGGAAACTTGGCACCGTTGAAGCGCTATGGATGCCACGATTGTTGCACGGAGTAGGACAGCTGTTATCCGCAGGAGATTTCAGGCTTTACAGCGCCTTCAGCTGAGGGACAGACGGCATAAACGTTGCAGGGTAAGCTAACACTGTTGTTTATATTCCTACCGTTCGCTCTTTATGCTTGCATCTGGCCAAACCCACGACCAGTGAGTAAACAGGAGCTAAACATGCGCCACCCATGAAAGCAGGGCCACCCGGCTGCTCCAAGCAGGGACCAGCCTAAAAAAAATGCAGGTGGAAACGCGCACAAAGCAAGCTGAGTAGAGTGGAGCCCAGACCTTTAGAGACGGTAGAAAAGGGGCATTAGAGATAGGGTGAGAAGCTCGGTCATCTGGGAGGGATGAAGAATAGAGCCGCTGCTTCTCCACGTCGAGAGGAGTCAGTTGAGGTGGCTCAGGCGTCTGGTAAGGATGCCTCCTGGACGCCTCCCTGGTGAGGTGTTCCTGGCATGTCCCACCGGGAGGAGGCCCAGAGGAAGACCCAGGACACGCTAGAGGGACTATGTTTCTCGGCTGGCCTGGAAATGCCTTGGGATTCCCCCGGAGGAGCTGGCCCAAGTGGCTGGGGAGAGGGAAGTCTGGGTTTCCCTGCTTAGGCTGCTACCTCCGTGACCTGACCACTATAAGTGAAAAAAAGATGGATGGATGGTTGGCCGTTGATCGGCCAACACCGCCCACCACCAGGCTTCGCCTCTTTTCTGTGGGAAATGCTGATATATACATGTCTACGTTAGATTTTTTTTCTTTCATAACAAATTATATTACTTACTAAGAAAAGCACCAGCACTACTCAACTTTTTGAAGCTTTTGAATTTAAATAAAAAATACTATGCATATAGCCTCCCTATAGTCACCCTGCATCCTAATATTGAGGACATATCAGTATTTTATTGTTTTTAACTTAGACCAGTGGTATCCAATATTGCTCCTGGAGGGCCACTATCCTGCATGTTTTAGATAGTTATCTGCTCTGACATACCTGATTTGAAGGGCTTAGCAATTAACAGACTTCTGCAGAACTTGAAGACCTGCAGAAGAGCAGGGAAACAACTGAAACCTGCAGGATAGTGGCCCTCCAGGACCAAAATTGGGCACCACTGACTTAGACCATTTATTCTTATACAGGAAGACTAGTGTTATTTTTTAAAAATAAACTACATACTTATGAAGCCTATGCGTAAGTTCAGACTGGAAGACCTGCTTCAGCCTTACCTGCATCTAATCTCTGCGTCGAGCACCGTCACTCCAGCCCATCAGCATCAGACCACACCTCCAGCTTATCCAATCAGCATCCGACCACGCCTCCAGCTTATCCAATCAGCAAGCAAGCCTTCGTTCAAAAGGACCTCCATCATGGCCCTATCCGTTCACTGGCCGAACTTCAGCCCACCTCCACCCCTTCTCCACCCCCAGTTTCCCAGCTCCCTCAAGCTTCCTTCCCCTCTTCAACCTCCACCACCAGTGTCCGGCCAGGGGAAGACGCCTCTAATGCTAAACCTGAGCTTCTCATCGAAGCGCATTGCTATTGTCGGCACTCACGTCTTCCGTCGAGGTCCGAGCACCAAATATCTTATGTCATTCATGTCAAATAAAACCATTTAATTGCAGCTTCTCTTTGTCGTGAGTCTCTCCAGGTTGAAATATTATCAATCCTAATTGTTTAAAAACAATGTTAATTTTTTATGTTCATGAAATTCTACTAATCTTTAATAGCTAGGGAAATTTTAAAATACACAGGAAACAAAAGCCTGAGACTCAGGAGGATAAGACTACCAGGCAAAGTGGGGCTGGGGGGACTACTTTTTTATGGTTAGGGGTTACTATTGCTCTCCACTTAGTGGAACCCCTGATGTTGAGTTTGTATCTTGTGCAAATTCTCTTGCAGCTATTTCCCCTCCTGAGATGGGAGGATTTTTTTTTTATTTCAACTGTGTAAAACAAAACGGGTAGGTACACAGCTGTGCACACAAGACAGCATTTATATGCAGCGTAAACACACCCCAACTCTCATCTCCCACTGAATGTCATACACATAGAGAGACACCCGCACAAACGGTAGGCTGTGCGAAAGAATACTACGGGGAGGGAACACTTTAAACGTGTTCACTCCCCGTAGTATTCTTTCTGTTTTGTTCCCTTTCATGCTGGAGTTTTATTGGATTTTTAAGGTACTTTTAAAATAATAATTCTACAAAAATACTCCAGATGTGCAAAGTCATATGGTAAAAAATGGGTAAAAAAAAAAAACCAAGAACTGTCAAATAATTTAAATGATAGACTTCAAAAGTGGTGGATGCATATGAATTCACATATTTTGTTTTAAACCTCTAACCATTATGTTCAGAAGCCACATAATTAGTTAAATAAGATCCACCTGTGGGAGATCTAAGTGTAGCTACAGACAGAAAATAGGCTTACCATGGAAACATGTCCTGTTGTATATCACCTCTCTGCCTTTAGTATTCTGTGTTCAGTTCATGTCCGGTCTGTCTGCTCCAAGCTGCTTGATTGATAATTTATCTCTAATTTTAGGCACAAATTGAGTTTTAAACCTTCTGTGTCCACTGTTGGACACAGGTTTTGCTGCAACTATTCCTGCATTAAATAAGCTGATGTTGATCTAGTGTTAGTAGTGGCAGAAGAAAAAAAAATCACCAAAAACTATTTTGAATTCTAATTAGGAGTTAAAACAGATGAAAAACACACTGAACAAAACACTACACAGCAAGCTATGTGAATAAGTAACTAACTTTATTTGTTAGAAAGAACTGTTTTTAGAGGAAAATGTTTTTTTAGAAAGTAGGAACCTCAACTGTCCTTATAAGCTGCCTGCGTCTTGGTAGGTGCCAGATTTGGCCAGTGGGCTGCCATTTGGTGATCACTGATGTAGGGTATAGAGATAATTCTGTTTAGTTTCATTATAGAGAACCTCTGATTGTTTACAGTTATTTTACCTGCCTAGATTTTTCTTCTTCATACTGTTGATTATCCTTTGGTCACTCTGCTCCTTTGGGTCTTTTGGGGTTTTTTTGTGTTAAAAAGACTTTAGCATCGTAGTTCTTCACTTCCTACTTGTCTACAATTGTGTTTTTCCACCACAATCAAGGACAATATTATAATACTTTTTTATGCAGTTTAAAAAAAGCCTGATTACGATGAGACGTGTTTTTAGGCACAGTTAGAACAGCTTGATCCAAGACCCATTACTTTGTGAAGTTACAAGTTAAATTAGGTCATCCACCAGTTGTATCCATCTTGGTTATTGATTTATTTATTTGTGGTGGGGGGAGCAGCTCAGCAACTGTTAAGTCACAGAAAAAAATGATTGGATGTGATAATTACAGCATTACCGTAATTCCTAAACTTCTGAACTTTTTCTGCATTTCTGACTCAATCAAGTTGATAAAACCAAGACTTAAGTGGGTGGGGAAAAAAAATTTGTAAAACTTAAAATGTGACACTTAAAAGTAAAGTTTCACAACTTGGGGAAAAAAATGTTTTTTAACATTGGCTCATTTGCTGGTCATTTATTCTCTCTCCCAGTTTTTCTGTTTTATGACTGGGTCATTTAACACTGAAACTAAATGTTTCAACACCTAAATGAACCAGCTTTTAAAGCTGGGCCATGCAGCTTTAAGCATTTCATTTAAACCAGCTGGTTGTGTATTTAGAGCAGCTAGTCATATCAATCCTTTTCACAGAAGCAGCTGCAGCAGCACTATCAGCCTGCTTACAAAGAAGCTTGTTACCTGCTGAGGCTACAGCACACAGTTTGATAACTTTCAATGTTTTTGCTCTGATTTTGCTCATTAAAAGCCAATACAGACTTCATGCTCACTCTCCTGATTCTTAATTTACAGACAGACAAATTTTTAACCCACTGACTGACCCACTTATGCTATCTGTGTCAGCTAAAACCTACCTGATAGTTTTGTTCATCCAGTAATGAAAGGGTTTATTTGTTTACTTTTACAAAATACTGAAGAACCACTGTGACTAGACATTTTCTTTGGGATAATAATCTGAATTCAAAGGAACGTTCAGCCATTTTAAAGTGGGGTGTGTAAAGAATTTTGAAATATTAATATCTTATTTTTTTGTAGATAACTTTCTGAATGGCTTCAGTTTGGAGAAATAGAGTTTAGGTAAACTTTATTTCTTTGCACATTTAAAAACAACCAAAGTGCTTTACAGCAGTGGTTCTCAACCCTGGTCCTTGAGATACACTATCCTGGATGTTTTAGATGTTTCTCTGCTGTGACACACCTGATTTGAATGACTGAGTGATTAACAGGCTTCTGCAGAACTTGAAGACCAGCTGAAGAGCAGAGAAACAATGAAAACATGCAGGAGGGTGTTCCTCAAGGACCAGGGTTGGGAACCACTGCCTTACAGGGTATAAGGTTAAGATCATACCTTGACAATAAAATAAACTTCAGGTAAAACTAAAGTAAAAAACAAAACAAAACATCAGTTCACATGTTAAAAAAAAACCAAGTTGTTTTGTTTATCTAGAATGGAGGTTTAAAAGATGCTTAAAAGGATGTTCCTTCTGAGAAGTTTAACTTTCCAAAGGCGGGCTAATTTGGGAGTTACCACAGAAAAGGCTTTGTCATCTCTGGTTTTTAAACTGGATCTGGGAGAGTCTGATGGGACTGCTCAGACTAGCCATTAGCTCCTTAATGTCGTCCAAGTGGACCCAATTCCAAAATGGATTTTGTCATTTTAAGCAAACTTTAATCTTAAAAATGTCATGGTGGTTCATGCAAACACTTCATTAAAACGTTTGCTGTCAAGTTTGCATTACATAGTTATTTTGACAGAAATATTATGATATTTGTGTCAGATTTCAAACAAAATCAAATCAAATTTATTTATATAGCACATTTAAAAACAACTGCAGTTGGCCAAAGTGCTGCACAGAAAAACAACAAATTACAAACATAAAAAAAACCAAACAAATAGGACAAAATAAAAACCATAAAAAACAGCGCATTCCTCAACTCTCATGCTGTATTAAAAGCCAGTGAATACAAATGTGTTTTAAGAAGAGACTTAAAAACACCAAGAGTTGGAGCCTGGAGGGCCAGCTGGTTCTGCAGTTTAGGAGCTTCAGCTGAAAAGGCCCGATCACCTTTGTGGAGCAGACTGGACCTCAGGACTACTAAACACAAATGATTATTAGGTCTAAGGGATCTAGAGGACACATACAGGTGCTGGTCATAAAATTAGAATATCATGAAAAAGTAGATTGATTTCAGTAATTCCATTTAAAAAGTGAAACTTGTATATTATATTCATATATTACATACAAACTCATAT